>NW_027491293.1:1572500-1770521 GCF_021521415.1 Bidens hawaiensis | reverse complement strand
ATTGGAGCATTACGGTGGCTCCTTCAATTCCTGTGAATTTCGGAGGGTTACCCGCATTGAAGGATTTAATATTGTATCCGGAGGGGTTGGTATTGTTTTGGTTTAAGGCTTGGGCTATTGCGGCGGCCATTTCCTGGGAACGTTGCTGCCTACGTCTGCGCGAGGCTTCTCTCCTCTGATGACGGCGAGATAGCGGAGGCATTCTATAAAAGTTTTAATTTTTGTTAATATCTTGGTATGGGAAATCGTTTTAGCGCAAAGTTATATCGTCGTAAAGCTTGTTTCACGGAGTTAAATGCTATCAAATTTTGAAGTAAAATGCAAACTTAATACAGGAAATAAATTCGAATTGAAAATCGACAATTCATGTATCACCATGACTTTTCAAATCTTCAATTTAAAATATACGAGTAAACGAGCATTGAAGGTTGACAATTCATGTATCACCATGACTTTTCAAATCTTCAATTTAAAATATCGAGTAAATGAGCATTGAAGGTTGACCATTCATGTATCACCATGACTTTTCAAATCTTCAATTTAAAATATCGAGTAAATGAGCATTGAAGGTTGACCATTCATGTATCACCATGACTTTTCAAATCTTCAATCCCCTCAACAAACGAATATACAAGTAAAGAAATAAATTGAAATTTAACAATAAGAATCGAAAGATCGCGAAATAAACATGAGATCATGTGCTGCGTAAGCGCAAGCATATTTTATAAATATCGAGTAATTAACAATTAGCGCGCAAACATGAGATATTTCTCATGCGCGAAAAGGGACTCTTAGGTATTCTAGGTCGTTACGTCTAACCACCTATCCTAAAGTCACGGAGCTCTGATACCAATCTGTAACACCCCGACCGATGGCGGATTATACATCGGGGCGCCACGTATTGTTTCATTACTCGTGACACTATTTGGGTGTCAATATTTATTAAATACATTTACCGCGCACCGCGCAACACAATTTCACGAAGTAACATAAAATTAATCATATCATAACTCAAAATATTCAAATAACATAAACTTGTCTTGTTACATTTTAATCTAGGTCCAAAAGAAAAGAAAACATCCTATGTGTCCTCAAGCTTCCAGAAACAGCTACAGCAAACCTGAACATGTGTTAAAATAAAACGTCAACACTTGCGTGTCGGTGAGAAATCAAGTTTAATACATATAAATAGATAACAATATTTGCGCGCATCATGTGTATAACTGGTGTTCAACAAGGGTGTAATCAGATTGTGATCAAGCCTAATAGATCATAGCTCATAGTTCAACCCGTGCTCCCAATTGAGCACAAAAACAAGAAAACTGTGCAAGTGTAAACAAAAGAGAAATCATAAACGATAGTTCTCCCGTGTTCATCTAATGGATCCATGAAAACTGCGGAATAGGCCGACAAGACGGTTAATGATCCACACATACAAATAAACAGCCAAGTCTACGTCCATAACACATGGGGTTTTGCGCGACAAAAGTTTATAAACAAGTTTAAGACTCAAGTTTGTACGAACACATGAACATCCCAAAACATTAAAAATAAAAAGGGATTAGGTACGAGATTACTCACCTGAAAAAGGTGTGTGGAAAGATAATGCAAGAACCAACTTTTAAACAAGCACAAGTTAACCTATAAATAAGAGGTTATTGGTTTAATGATTTGTTTTATGCCTTGAATATATGTTAGCATAGTAATATGTATCTTTAGCAAATTATTATATATTATATATTACCGAAATCTGGGCAGGACAAGGGAAAAGACGAAGGCAGAGAGAGGAGGCGGCTGAGGAACAACGGCAGAGGGCAAGGAGAAGAGAGCAGATGAGAGTTTAAGTGTTTGTGTGTGTAGTGTTAAATAACAAGAAAATAGTATTATATATAGGGAAACCCTAGGGAACACAATCCCTTAAAAAGAGGAAAAGATCTTATCAAATCAAGCTAAAGATATCAAAAGGCAAAAGACTCCAAAAGCAAAAGATACCAAAAGATATGGCAGCCGGGGAACAGGAAAAAGGGCTGACAGGTTACAGAATAAAGCATGGGAGGAGTCAGATAAAGGTACTGGTCAAGGCATGCAAAAGAAGATTTCAAAAGATTATGTCAGTCACTTTTTCTGTCAACCAATAGGATTGGTGCGCATGCTGCGCCGAAAGTGGCTTTTCGGACAGATATCGGAACTGACCTACAGCTCAAACAAAAGATAAGATATCAAAAGATACAGGCTGACCTAAACAGAAGAAAAGACTTAAGGTCTAGAGCGAGAAGATTCGAGCGCACGCGCGAGGGCGAAGGCAGACAGAGAACAATCCTTAGCGCGCCGCGGGAAGAACTAAAATCCTTAGCGCGCCGCGGGAAGAACTACCATTCTTAGCGCGCCGCGGGAAGAACTACAAATCCTTAGCGCGTCGCGGGAAGAACTACCATTCTTAGCGCGCTGCGAGAAGAACTACAATTCTTAGCGCGTCGCGGGAAGAACTACCGTTCTTAGCGCGCTGCGAGAACAGTTCGCCTCGCGTATCGCAGGAACAGTTGGTCTTCGCGCAGGCTTCCTTGTAAGGAGTCTGGCGCGTGGAGCTGCGCAGACATCCTTAGGCGGGAAGAACCAAAGGACAAGCAAAGAGTTAAGAGAAAAAGGGGTACAAGGCTCAAGGGTTAAGCAGAGGGGCGGGACGGCGACAAGAGAGAAAAAAGGGGGGATGGCAACAAGAGAGAAAAGGGCGGGACGGCGACAAGAGAAAGAGAAAGAGGCGGGACGGCGACAAGAAAGAGAAAAGGGCGAGATGGCGACAAGAAAGAGAAAATATTATTATTAGTAAGTAAAAATATATATATTAAATGTAAGTTGTAAAAAGAAAATAATTAAATTTTAAATCATAAAAAGAATCGGATTCGAAAACGGGTACCTGGGTCGGGTCTGATTGGGCAGTTGTCACAGGTTTGGACATGTAAAAAGGAGACAGACAACGGCTCTCGTTAGATCAGTGGAAAGCCTTATTATAGAGGGGAGGATGGGTAGAGGTAGACCCAAATTAACTTGGGATGAGAGGATTAGGCGTGATTTGCTAGAGTTGCACCTCTCTGAGGACATGGTTGAGGATAGGAGTTCTTGGAGACGTAAAATTAATGTTAAAGACCTTTAGAATGACGGGCTATTATTATTACTATCCCTTTTGCTATTGCTATTGCTTTTGTGGTGGGTGTTGTGGTTGTTGTTAGTATTACTATCGTTCTTACTATTAATTCTACTTTTAGAATTATTATTTTCTACTTATTATTATTTACTAAATTCAACCGTGTGTTGTGTTTTTAGTTTACCTATAGTGAAATGTTGAATTAAACAGACTAATATCATAGTACTGTAGTTGATTGTAAATATATATATATATATATATATATATATTATCTGTATATCTATTTACTTTTGAGTTGGGGGTCTCGCCGGAAGCAACCTCTCTATCTTTAGGGATAGAGGTAAGGTGTGCCTACATCCCACCCTCCCCAGACCCTACTTATGATAGCCTAGGCTATTTGTGATGGGAAATACTGGGTATGTTTGATTGATTGATTGATTTTTGTATTTATTATTATAGCTCGGTTGATCGTTTACTCGGGTATCTTTGACGCTTTCGTTTATTCTTAGTCTTTCGCTTCAAACTTCTAAGATGAGTTTTCACAACCCCTTTTTAAACGCTTTCATATTTTGGGGTGGCATATGTATTTATTATCAAACTTCAAGATTTACAACTTTGCTTACAAACTACAATTCTTATCATGGACTTGTGTGCTTACGTGCTTTTTTGTTATATACGTGGAATTCAAGTGGTTGTCTCAATAAGTATGATCGTACGCCCCCCTTTGCACTTAGGTCCATTTGTATCGAGTGAAAAAGGGACCTCATATTCGAGTACGTTGGTAGCCCCAGCCGGAAAGGACCTTCGTTTGTTCTTTACACTCAGGTCCATTGCATCGAGTGTAAAGAACCCTTACTTGCGCATTATACGAGTTCATGGAATTGTATGGTTTTTACGTAGTATTTCAAACTGTGGAAATCTCACAAGCTATATTTATAGCTGACCGTATTTTATACATATGTTACAGGTACCGTGATTAGAGGATGAAGTATTGGAAGACATTTAGTTTCTAGGTTATTCAAATAAGCAAACTATTATTATGATTGCGATTTTGATTTGGATTTGTATTATTTCATTTGAACTAGTGTTACATGATGTTTTGAAATAAATTAATGTTATTATGGTAACCTAACAGTGTCACGTGTGTTTGAGTAATATGTACGTCGCACTCAGACGTTTCCGCTTTAGCCGGGGTGTTACAATTTAATTTTTAAATTGTAAAAAAAAATGGTATAACGATTTATCCTTAAACTGTTTATATGTGTTATGATAGGTTGTAAATTATATATAAAAAAAAAAGAATCAGAAAATGTGACTTGTAGATCGTGATTGCCCAGCAAAATATCCATCCACCAAGTTAGGTTAGGCTTTATCAATCAAAGATGACAAATCATCAACTATCATTGACAAGGTAAACGTTCTCAATAAAATTTAATTGCGCGTAACGAATTAATAACGAGTTTTGATAACAACCAGCCTAAACTATAATTAAATATGTAATTTTAAATAATTAGAAGAATATGATTTATTAATAATCTTTTTTAACATACCTATAACTACTAGTAAATGGGTTTTCATCGAAGGACAAATCTTTGTTGGATTAGCAACGGAAAAATACAAATTAAAAAAAATAACTTTCAAGGTTCGTCGGTAATTATTGACGGGTTACCAACATGAAGAAAAAAACAGTCCAAGTATAAGGAAAAAATGGAATTTTACGAGCAGTAATTTGTCATTGATTACCCATAGATTATTGACGACGGATTACCAATGTCAGTTACAGATTAGACTTTAGATAAGATTTCGCACCGGACGTTTCATTTGTTGTCCAGTGAGTTCAAATGTGTAACAAATATATCTTCGATGAATCGTTTCACTATTTGAAGATGAAATATCAAATCGTTTTCCTTCTTGGACTTTTACGTTGTCGGGAACTATCTTAGTTTGATGGATGGTCCATCGGTGAACCTATAGGAAATTTTTATTGTACATATTCCTAATAATGTTATGTGTTAATTAGGGGTGTTCATGATTTGGTTCGAAACTGTGAAACCGCCCAAATCGTTCATCGGGTTGGTTTCACGGTTGGTTTTTTTCATTAACTATCGGTCAGTCGGTTTCAAAAAATACAAACCGTAACGAACGATTTGGTTTACGGTTTACAACGCAAACCAACCGTATAAACCGGACCGGATGGGGTGATTTAATTGTTTTAAAATTTTAAATTTTTAAATATTTATATTTTATATGTATATATATGTTCAAATTTATTACTATGTATTGCTAAATTGAACAATAATGGTTAAGAAAAAGATGGGAATAGCCCAAATCCATAGGTTTTCTAATTGACAATTTGTGGCTTAAACTTGTGTTTTGCTTATTTCTTAATGACTTGTTTATGTTTGTTAAATTATAGAAACATATGACAACATTACTAAAAATATATTATGCATTAATTTGGTCATCTTGTATAAAAATCTAATAGGCCCAAACCGCGAAACCAAACCGGAACCAAATTGTTACTACCGGTTTGGTTCGGTTCGGTTTAGAAGTTCTACGGTTCGATTTTGGTTTACAAAAATCAAAAACCGTTACCAACCACATATCCTAAAGTCACGGAGCTCTGATACCAATCTGTAACACCCCGACCGATGGCGGATTATACATCGGGGCGCCACGTATTGTTTCATTACTCGTGACACTATTTGGGTGTCAATATTTATTAAATACATTTACCGCGCACGCGCAACACAATTTCACGAAGTAACATAAAATTAATCATATCATAACTCAAAATATTCAAATAACATAAATTTGTCTTGTTACATTTTAATCTAGGTCCAAAAGAAAAGAAAACATCCTATGTGTCCTCAAGCTTCCAGAAACAGCTACAGCAAACCTGAACATGTGTTAAAATAAAACGTCAACACTTGCGTGTCGGTGAGAAATCAAGTTTAATACATATAAATAGATAACAATATTTGCGCGCATCATGTGTATAACTGGTGTTCAACAAGGGTGTAATCAGATTGTGATCAAGCCTAATAGATCATAGCTCATAGTTCAACCCGTGCTCCCAATTGAGCACAAAAACAAGAAAACTGTGCAAGTGTAAACAAAAGAGAAATCATAAACGATAGTTCTCCCGTGTTCATCTAATGGATCCATGAAAACTGCGGAATAAGCCGACAAGACGGTTAATGATCCACACATACAAATAAACATCCAAGTCTACGTCCATAACACATGGGGTTTTGCGCGACAAAAGTTTATAAACAAGTTTAAGACTCAAGTTTGTACGAACACATGAACATCCCAAAACATTAAAAATAAAAAGGGATTAGGTACGAGATTACTCACCTGAAAAAGGTGTGTGGAAAGATAATGCAAGAACCAACTTTTAAACAAGCACAAGTTAACCTATAAATAAGAGGTTATTGGTTTAATGATTTGTTTTATGCCTTGAATATATGTTAGCATAGTAATATGTATCTTTAACAAATTATTATATATTATATATTACCGGAAATCTGGGCAGGACAAGGGAAAAGACGAAGGCAGAGAGAGGAGGCGGCTGAGGAACAACGGCAGAGGGCAAGGAGAAGAGAGCAGATGAGAGTTTAAGTGTTTGTGTGTGTAGTGTTAAATAACAAGAAAATAGTATTATATATAGGGAAACCCTAGGGAACACAATCCCTTAAAAAGAGGAAAAGATCTTATCAAATCAAGCAAAAGATATCAAAAGGCAAAAGACTCCAAAAGCAAAAGATACCAAAAGATATGGCAGCCGGGGAACAGGAAAAAGGGCTGACAGGTTACAGAATAAAGCATGGGAGGAGTCAGATAAAGGTACTGGTCAAGGCATGCAAAAGAAGATTTCAAAAGATTATGTCAGTCACTTTTTCTGTCAACCAATAGGATTGGTGCGCATGCTGCGCCGAAAGTGGCTTTTCGGACAGATATCGGAACTGACCTACAGCTCAAACAAAAGATAAGATATCAAAAGATACAGGCTGACCTAAACAGAAGAAAAGACTTAAGGTCTAGAGCGAGAAGATTCGAGCGCACGCGCGAGGGCGAAGGCAGACAGAGAACAATCCTTAGCGCGCCGCGGGAAGAACTAAAATCCTTAGCGCGCCGCGGGAAGAACTACCATTCTTAGCGCGCCGCGGGAAGAACTACAAATCCTTAGCGCGTCGCGGGAAGAACTACCATTCTTAGCGCGCTGCGAGAAGAACTACAATTCTTAGCGCGTCGCGGGAAGAACTACCGTTCTTAGCGCGCTGCGAGAACAGTTCGCCTCGCGTATCGCAGGAACAGTTGGTCTTCGCGCAGGCTTCCTTGTAAGGAGTCTGGCGCGTGGAGCTGCGCAGACATCCTTAGGCGGGAAGAACCAAAGGACAAGCAAAGAGTTAAGAGAAAAAGGGGTACAAGGCTTAAGGGTTAAGCAGAGGGGCGGGACGGCGACAAGAGAGAAAAAAGGGGGGATGGCGACAAGAGAGAAAAGGGCGGGACGGCGACAAGAAAGAGAAAGAGGCGGGACGGCAACAAGAAAGAGAAAAGTGCGAGATGGCGACAAGAAAGATAAAATATTATTATTAGTAAGTAAAAATATATATATTAAATGTTAAGTTGTAAAAAGAAAAATAATTAAATTTTAAATCATAAAAAGAATCGGATTCGAAAACGGGTACCTGGGTCGGGTCGGATTGGGCAGTTGTCACAGTCTCCCCTACTTTAAGAAATTTCGTCCCGAAATTTATCTCGAAGTAGGTGGCGCAGAGAAAAGGTGCGGGTACTTGATCTTCATCTGATCTTCCCTTTCCCAAGTGAACTCGGCTCCGCGCTTGGACTGCCAACGAACTTTGACAATAGGGATGCGACTGCGCTTGGTTTGCTTTACCTCGCGATCCATAATCTCAACAGGCATCTCAACGAAATGCATAGACTCATCAACTTGAACTTCATCAAGTGGTATGTGGAGGTTCTCGTCAGCTAAACATTTCTTGAGGTTGGATACATGGAAAGTTGGATGCACATTGCTGAGCGCGGGCGGTAGATCAAGCTTGTAGGCAACTTTTCCCACCCTCGCAAGAATCTTGAATGGTCCAACATAACGAGGCGCAAGCTTACCTTTCTTCCCAAAGCGAACAACACTCTTCCAGGGCTACACTTTGAGGAGAACAAGATCACCAACTAGAAATTCGATAGGCCTCCAACCAAGGTCTCGGTTATTATATATAATAACTATATATATAATAACTATATATATATATATATATATATATATAGTTATTATATAATTTTATGCATAAAATAATATATATATATATATATATATATATATATATAGTTATTATATAAAATAATATATATATATATATATAGTTATGAAAAAATAACTATATATATATATATATATTATTTTATGCATAAAATTATAATCGAAAAAATATATATATAAATAATTAAAATATAAAAAAATTAATTAATAAATAGTAAACGAGCCGAGCCTGAGCCGAATTCGAGCTTGAGAATCTACTCACGAGCCGAGCTCGAGCTTTGAAAATAGAGCTCGAAACAAGCCAAGCTTGAGCTCCATATAAGTTAAATGAGCCGAGCTCGAGCCTAGTCGAGCTCGGGCTCGGCTCGGCTCGTTTGCACCCCTAAGCACTAGTGAGTATCTAAAAACTATCGAATATGAATAATATGTAATGGCAATGGATATGAGACATTCCTCCTTAGCTTATGCCACATCAGTGAGTTACTAATTCTAAGAAAAATCTACTTTCAAAAACCCATAATGCATAATCCCTGTTAAAAGTGAAGGCCTTATAGAACTGAAGGCCTAAAGCGTTGGCCTGATTTAGCTTACTCACGAGACGGCTCTGTTAACATTAACACTTTGGAATAGATTGGAGGTTTGAAATGAATGCTTTCTAATATAGTGTATATACACCAAACTTGCCAAAGTAAAAAAAGGTTTAAGTAAAAACAAAATGGGCAAATTGATTTTCTATCTTATAGTCCACTGCTAAAAACAGCAACAATGTTCAGGGATCATAATTTCATGTTATCTTTAACTTGGAATGTAAGAATACTTGGTTTAAATTTCAAAATATATTTCTAACATTGGTGTTATCGTATACAAATGGTAAAAGTTCAAGAGCAAATAATCACTATTTGAGGTTGTTTTATAATTACTACCGTTTGTATAATCACTCATTTATATTCTCTACGCTATGTTTTTCTAGAAAGGACAGGAAATTGTGAATTGTGATATCTTTACAACTTGGAAATTAGCTTACATAATCAATACACATGGGATTTATGGGTCAAATAAGCAAACAGGCCAACCCATCCATGGAGCCCAAATGCAAGCCCAAATGCAACGACAATGAGAAAACTAGTTAGAAAAGAGAAAGCCCAATAAACGTGTATTATAAATTTAAAACATAAAAATACATAACTTTTTAACGTCCACCTCAATTTGATAATTCAAGTGTGATATCTTACGTTAGCTTGGGAGGATAACAAAACCTTCTTTATAACGAGGCAGATACCTTTCCTACCAAGATGCATTTTGCCTGGGCAAGCAACTCATCGGGAGAAGCAAAACCGTGTGTTTCTGGATGTGCAGTATATCAAACATACTTGAATAAAATGAAGCTAAGTTACATATTTTGCAATACGGTTATGATGAGTAAGATTAAAAAAATATTTCAAAAATAGAACTTACATGTAGGTATATCCATTTTCATGTTTTCAAAATTTTTTCATATAACTTAGGAAAAACGTTTTATGTATGAAAAGAATTGGCTTGATCACTAAAAACAAAAATGATGATGCTCCTTTATAGAAAAACATTTATGTATGAAAAGAAGAATCATCCCTTAAAACCTGAGGTTGGACACCATTTTCAACTTGATCATATATGTATAAAAAACCTTTTCCATATAACTTAGTAAAAACGTTTTATGTATGAAAAGAATTGGCTTGATCACATAAAAACAAAAGCGACGATACTCCTTTTTATAAAAAACTTTTTCCATTTAACTTAGGAAAAACGTCTTATAAAGTTTTAGGTGTATAAAAAACTTTGCATTCACTTTTTATAAAATAAGATTATATGTCACGAGGCATATGACAACGTTCCGTGGTTGAAAGAAGCCAAGTCAAAAGTACAATATGATTAGACGATAAATCACATGATTCAATTACTATATTGGAAACATGGCTGATAAACCAAGATGAATATGATTATATAAGAATATAATAAAAACATCTCAAAAGTCTCACGATTTTATAAGACAGAAGTCACACTACTTTTACAAGTTTTCTATAAGACAATAGTCACACAAATTTTAAAAGATTTTAAGAATAAGCATAGATTTATTACCCAAAAATAGTTTATCGATTTTAAAGGAACTGAGTTTGAACTTGAAACACTCACTTCAAACAAATTTATCAACAGATAAAAAAAATATTCTCAATTTAACAAAAAAAAAATGATACTTCTAGCCCCCCGTTTATTTCTCACATTTCTTATTTTTCTCTCCCGTTGTATTTTAACATTTTCCTACGTAACATTACATCATCATAAAAAGAGGGTGTTTTAAACCAAATCACAAACATATTCTAGCCCCCCCCCCCCAAATTTCTAAGTTGTCAATCGGAATAAAAAAGAAAGGGTATGGATAAATGGAAGGATGAGAGAAAGAAAGAAAAAGAATAAAGAATATTGATGATATAGATATAGAATTCCAATATGTAAGGTCTATGAGTCATTTCAGAAAAAATCTGCGTAATAAACCATCAATATGGATTCATCATTAAATGGATTTGCTCATCGAACAAAAAATAAAGAGCTTCGAGCCAATAAAGACTAAGAATATTGACTCAAAAACTAATAGCTCCGTTGTAGAATTCAGACATAACCATTAATTAAGAAGCGATGGGAACGATGGAACCTGTGAATTCAAAAGATTTTAGTGAAAAAGAATTCGAATGATTTATTGATCGGGATGGCGGAACCGGCCAGAGACCAATTCATCTATTCGAAAAAATTTTACTGAACGATGTATTTTAACATTTTCATATGTAACATTACATCATCATAAAAAGATGGTGTTTTTTAACCAAATCACAAACATATCCTAACCCCCCCCCCCCCTTCCCCTTCTTTTTTTAATCTTCCTACTAGAATACTTGATATAAGAAAAAAAGATATTATAACCTTCTCTTAATTGTTACCGTTAGAGAAATAATCTTTTCCATATCTTTTGTATTATTTTCGACTTTAGTATTCTATTAAATAAATAAATAAATAATTGTTAGCACCGTCATATACAAGCCATTAAAATATTTATTAATATTTTCACCACTCAGGGCCAGAAGAGACGAGCGCCATTGCCGGCGTTTGAAACAATTTATTTACGGTACGCTTTCTCTCTTTTCTGCAAAAACCCTAATTGCGATCTGAATCCAATTGTTTCGTGTTTGTATCTCTTAATTAGGGTTTATTTACCTGTCGATAAATAATTTCGTGTTTGTATTTCTTAATTAGGGTTTGTTTACCTGTCGATTAATTATTTATTTGCTTACATGTTTTTTCTTAATTAATATTATAATATGGTTGGTTCGTAAGTTAGTTAAGTTCTCTGAATAGTTATTAGTTTGCATACTCTGCTCGCTGTTGATCTTCTTTTGCAATAATAGTGTCTACCTGCCAAGTATCACTAAAAAGTTATCTTTGTTTTTTTATAAATAATAATAATTTTAAGTACTTGCAAATGAGTAATAGTTTTACTTGTAGTTTTGTATGTATTTTATTTGATTTTTTAATACACAATTTGGATCATTGAAACTTGACTGATTGATATCCACCCACAATTATTAGCATCTGCCAAGTGGGTTAAGGAGTTCATTTATTTATGAAAGCTTTTCAATCGCTTTTCGATTTCTTAAGTACCCTGAGATCATATTTTGATAGATACCCAATTTGGGTTATTGAAATTTGGCTCGTTTCTACGATTAGCATTCGCTAAGTGAATGGGTTCAGAATTCGTTTCGTTTTGACTTAAAGCTTCTCAATTATGAGTTTCTTGAAACCTTTTTGGATTCCACTTCATCTTTCAATGCCAAATTTGGTTTATGGATGTTTCTTTGACATAATTTCATAAACAGATTCCAGGGTAAAATGATTTATTTTTCTTGTAAACTTTTTTTATTATAAATTTCTTAAATACTCTTTTCATTATTCTACTGTCAGTTTGATCTATGTACCAAGGATTGCTTCCTTACTACTCAAGATCTTTGCATTGTTCGTTCCTTTGTGTTGATTTGGACTTTGTTGTTCTTTTTTTTTATGATGAGGTTTTTTTGGGTTATAATTAGATCAAAGTTTTTTTATTTTTTTTATTCCCTACTTTATCTAATTTTGGCTTTTTAGTTAATGTGCTGCATATGTTATTAATGATTTCCATTTTCACTGTCATACTTATTTGATTTCGTAACTTTTGATCCGTTTTACAGTTATCGGGAATAATATAACTAGAACACCCAGACACCCATTTCAAAGGGTATTGTACTTTGAGGCTTGTACACTGCCCTTGATGTGTGTGTTTAGGGTGTTTGAGTGATTACTTTCCTGATAATGGTGGTGTTTGTGTTGCTGTTTTTGTTGAGATCTAGATTGTTAATTTAATATTTTTATCATGATATTGAGATCTTTTTTTTTTGTGACGAGGTTTTTCGAGTTATAATTTATCAAACTTTTTTTTTTTGACATTCCCTACTTTATCTAATTTTGGCTTTTTAGTTAATGCGCTGCAAATGTTATAAATGTTTTCCATTTTCACTGTCGTACTTATTTGATTTTGTAACTTTTGATCCGTTTTACTGTTATCGGGAATAATATAACTAGAACACCCAGACACCAATTTCAAAGGGTATTGTACTTTAAGGCTTGTACACTGCCCTTGATGTGTGTGTTTAGGGTGTTTGAGTGATTACTTTCCTGATAATGGTGGTGTTTGTGTTGCTGTTTTTGTTGAGATCTAGATTGATAATTTAATATTTTTATCATGATATTGAGATCTTTTTTTTTGTGACGAGGTTTTTCGACTTATAATTTATCAAACTTTTTTTTTTTGACATTCCCTACTTTATCTAATTTTGGCTTTTTAGTTAATGCGCTGCATATGTTATAAATGTTTTCCATTTTCACTGTCATACTTATTTGATTTTGTAACTTTTGATCCGTTTTACTGTTATCGGGAATAATATAACCAGAACACACAAACACCCATTTCAAAGGGTATTGTACTTTGAGGCTTGTACACTGCCCTTAATGTGTGTGTTTAGGGTGTTTGAGTGATTACTTTCCTAATAATGGTGGTGTTTGTGTTGCTGTTTTTGTTGAGATCTAGATTGTTAATTTAATATTTTTATCATGATATTGAGATCTTTTTTTTTGTGACGAGGTTTTTCGAGTTATAATTTATCAAACTTTTTTTTTTGACATTCCCTACTTTATCTAATTTTGGCTTTTTAGTTAATGCGCTGCAAATGTTATAAATGTTTTCCATTTTCACTGTCATACTTATTTGATTTTGTAACTTTTGATCCGTTTTACTGTTATCTGGAATAATATAACTAGAACACCCAGACACCCATTTCAAAGGGTATTGTACTTTTGAGGCTTGTACACTGCCCTTGAGGTGTGTGTTTTGGGTGTTTGAGTGATTACTTTCCTAATAATGGTGGTGTTTATGTTGCTGTTTTTGTTGAGATCTAGATTGTTAATTTAATATATTTATCATGATATTGAGATCTTTTTTTTTGTGACGAGGTTTTTCGAGTTATAATTTATCAAACTTTTATTTTTTTTTTGACATTCCATACTTTATCTAATTTTGGCTTTCTAGTTAATGCGCTGCATATGTTATAAATGTTTTCCATTTTCACTGTCATACTTATTTGATTTTGTAACTTTTGATACGTTTTAATGTTATCAGGAATAATATAACTAGAACACCCACACACCCATTTCAAAGGGTATTGTACTTTGAGGCTTGTACACTGCCCTTGATGTGTGTGTTTAGGGTGTTTGAGTGATTACTTTCCTGATAATGGTGGTGTTTGTGTTGCTGTTTTTGTTGAGATCTAGATTGTTTATTTAATATTTTTATCATGATATTGAGATCTTTTTTTTTGTGACGAGGTTTTTCGACTTATAATTTATCAAACTTTTTTTTTTTGACATTCCCTACTTTACCTAATTTTGGCTTTTTAGTTAATGCGCTGCATATATTATAAATGTTTTTCATTTTCACTGTCATACTTATTTGATTTTGTAACTTTTGATCCGTTTTACTGTTATCGGGAATAATATAACGATAACACCAAAGACACCCATTTCAAAGGGTATTGTACTTTGAGGCTTGTACACTGCCCCTGATGTGTGTGTTTAGGGTGTTTGAGTGATTACTTTCCTGATAATGGTGGTGTTTGTGTTGCTGTTTTTGTTGAGATATAGATTCTTAATTTAATATTTTTGTAATGATATTGAGATCTTTTTTTTTTATTTTATTTGTGATGAGGGGTTTCGGGTTATAATTTATCAATTTTTTTTGACATTCCCTACTTTATCTAATTTTGGCTTTTTAGTTAATGTGCTGCATATGTAATGAATGTTTTCCATTTTCACTTTCATTCTTATTTGATTTTGTAACTTTTGATCCGTTTTACTGTTATCGGGAATAATATAACTAGAACACCCAAACACCCATTTCAAAGGGTATTGTACTTTGAGGCTTGTACACTGCCCTTGAAGTGTGTATTTAGGGTGTTTGAGTGATTACTTTCCTGATAATGGTGGTGTTTGTGTTGCTGTTTTTGTTGAGATCTAGATTATTAATTTAATATTTTTATCATGATATTGAGATCTTTTTTTTTTGTGACGAGGTTTTTCGAGTTATAATTTATCAAACTTTTTTTTTTGACATTCCCTAGTTTATCTAATTTTGGCTTTTTAGTTAATGCGCTGCATATGTTATAAATGATTTCCATTTTCACTGTCATACTTATTTGATTTTGTAACTTTTTATCCGTTTGACTGTTATCGGGAATAATATAACTAGAACACCCAGACACCCATTTCAAAGGGTATTGTACTTTGAGGCTTGTACACTGCCCTTGATGTGTGTGTTTAGGGTGTTTGAGTGATTACTTTCCTAATAATGGTGGTGTTTGTGTTGCTGTTTTTGTTGAGATATAGATTCTTAATTTAATATTTTTATAATGATATTGAGATCTTTTTTTTTTTTTTTTTTTGTGATGAGGTGTTTCGGGTTATAATTTATCAATTTTTTTTGACATTCCCTACTTTATCTAATTTTGGCTTTTTAGTTAATGTGCTGCATATGTTATGAATGTTTTCCATTTTCACTTTCATTCTTATTTGATTTTGTAACTTCTGATCCGTTTTACTGTTATCGGGAATAATATAACTAGAACACCCAGACACCCATTTCAAAGGGTATTGTACTTTGAGGCTTGTACACTGCCCTTGAAGTGTGTATTTAGGGTGTTTGAGTGATTACTTTCCTGATAATGGTGGTGTTTGTGTTGCTGTTTTTGTTGAGATCTAGATTATTAATTTAATATTTTTATCATGATATTGAGATCTTTTGTGACGAGGTTTTTCGAGTTATAATTTATCAAACTTTTTTTTTGTCATTCCCTAGTTTATCTAATTTTGGCTTTTTAGTTAATGCGCTGCATATGTTATAAATGATTTCCATTTTCACTGTCATACTTATTTGATTTTGTAACTTTTTATCCGTTTTACTGTTATCGGGAATAATATAACTAGAACACCCAGACACCCATTTCAAAGGGTATTGTACTTTGAGGCTTGTACACTGCCCTTGATGTGTGTGTTTAGGGTGTTTGAGTGTTTACTTTCCTTATAATGGTGGTGTTTGTGTTGCTGTTTTTGTTGAGATCTAGATTGTTAATTTAATATTTTTATCATGATATTGAGATCTTTTTTTTTGTGACGAGGTTTTTCGAGTTATAATTTATCAAACTTTTTTTTTTTTTGACATTCCCTACTTTATCTAATTTTGGCTTTTTAGTTAATGCGCTGCATATGTTATAAATGATTTCCATTTTCACTGTCATACTTATTTGATTTTGTAACTTTTGATCTGTTTTACTGTTATCGTGAATAATATAACTAGAACACCCAGACACCCATTTCAAAGGGTATTGTACTTTGAGGCTTGTACACTGCCCTTGATGTGTGTGTTTAGGGTGTTTGAGTGATTACTTTCCTGAAAATGGTGGTGTTTGTGTTGCTGTTTTTGTTGAGATTTAGATTGTTAATTTAATATTTTTATCATGATATTGAGATCTTTTTTTTTGTGATGAGGTGTTTCGGGTGATAATTTATCAATTTTTTTTGACATTCCCTAGTTTATCTAATTTTGGCTTTTTAGTTAATGCGCTGCATATGTTATAAATGATTTCCATTTTCACCGTCATACTTATTTGATTTTGTAACTTTTGATCCGTTTTACTGTTATCGGGAATAATATAACTAGAACACCCAGACACCCATTTCAAAGGGTATTGTACTTTGAGGCTTGTACACTGCCCTTGATGTGTGTGTTTAGGGTGTTTGAGTGATTACTTTCCTAATAATGGTGTTGTTTGTGTTGATGTTTTTGTTGAGATATAGATTGTTAATTTAATATTTTTATCATGATATTGAGATCTTTTTTTTGTGACGAGGTTTTTCGAGTTATAATTTATCAAACTTTTTTTTTTTTTTGACATTCTCTACTTTATCTAATTTTGGCTTTTTACTTAATGCGCTGCATATGTTATAAATGTTTTCCATTTTCACTTTCATACTTATTTGATTTTGTAACTTTTGATCCGTTTTACTGTTATCGGGAATAATATAACTAGAACACCCAGACACCAATTTCAAAGGGTATTGTACTTTAAGGCTTGTACACTGCCCTTGATGTGTGTGTTTAGGGTGTTTGAGTGATTACTTTCCTGATAATGGTGGTGTTTGTGTTGCTGTTTTTGTTGAGATCTAGATTGATAATTTAATATTTTTATCATGATATTGAGATCTTTTTTTTTGTGACGAGGTTTTTCGACTTATAATTTATCAAACTTTTTTTTTTTGACATTCCCTACTTTATCTAATTTTGGCTTTTTAGTTAATGCGCTGCATATGTTATAAATGTTTTCCATTTTCACTGTCATACTTATTTGATTTTGTAACTTTTGATCCGTTTTACTGTTATCGGGAATAATATAACCAGAACACACAAACACCCATTTCAAAGGGTATTGTACTTTGAGGCTTGTACACTGCCCTTAATGTGTGTGTTTAGGGTGTTTGAGTGATTACTTTCCTAATAATGGTGGTGTTTGTGTTGCTGTTTTTGTTGAGATCTAGATTGTTAATTTAATATTTTTATCATGATATTGAGATCTTTTTTTTTGTGACGAGGTTTTTCGAGTTATAATTTATCAAACTTTTTTTTTTTGACATTCCCTACTTTATCTAATTTTGGCTTTTTAGTTAATGCGCTGCAAATGTTATAAATATTTTCCATTTTCACTGTCATACTTATTTGATTTTGTAACTTTTGATCCGTTTTACTGTTATCGGGAATAATATAACTAGAACACCCAGACACCAATTTCAAAGGGTATTGTACTTTAAGGCTTGTACACTGCCCTTGATGTGTGTGTTTAGGGTGTTTGAGTGATTACTTTCCTGATAATGGTGGTGTTTGTGTTGCTGTTTTTGTTGAGATCTAGATTGATAATTTAATATTTTTATCATGATATTGAGATCTTTTTTTTTGTGACGAGGTTTTTCGACTTATAATTTATCAAACTTTTTTTTTTGACATTCCCTACTTTATCTAATTTTGGCTTTTTAGTTAATGCGCTGCATATGTTATAAATGTTTTCCATTTTCACTGTCATACTTATTTGATTTTGTAACTTTTGATCCGTTTTACTGTTATCGGGAATAATATAACCAGAACACACAAACACCCATTTCAAAGGGTATTGTACTTTGAGGCTTGTACACTGCCCTTAATGTGTGTGTTTAGGGTGTTTGAGTGATTACTTTCCTAATAATGGTGGTGTTTGTGTTGCTGTTTTTGTTGAGATCTAGATTGTTAATTTAATATTTTTATCATGATATTGAGATCTTTTTTTTTGTGACGAGGTTTTTCGAGTTATAATTTATCAAACTTTTTTTTTTTTTTGACATTCCCTACTTTATCTAATTTTGGCTTTTTAGTTAATGCGCTGCAAATGTTATAAATGTTTTCCATTTTCACTGTCATACTTATTTGATTTTGTAACTTTTGATCCGTTTTACTGTTATCGGGAATAATATAACTAGAACACCTAGACACCAATTTCAAAGGGTATTGTACTTTAAGGCTTGTACACTGCCCTTGAGGTGTGTGTTTAGGGTGTTTGAGTGATTACTTTCCTGATAATGGTGGTGTTTGTGTTGCTGTTTTTGTTGAGATCTAGATTGATAATTTAATATTTTTATCATGATATTGAGATCTTTTTTTTTGTGACGAGGTTTTTCGACTTATAATTTATCAAACTTTTTTTTTTTGACATTCCCTACTTTATCTAATTTTGGCTTTTTAGTTAATGCGCTGCATATGTTATAAATGTTTTCCATTTTCACTGTCATACTTATTTGATTTTGTAACTTTTGATCCGTTTTACTGTTATCGGGAATAATATAACCAGAACACACAAACACCCATTTCAAAGGGTATTGTACTTTGAGGCTTGTACACTGCCCTTAATGTGTGTGTTTAGGGTGTTTGAGTGATTACTTTCCTAATAATGGTGGTGTTTGTGTTGCTGTTTTTGTTGAGATATAGATTCTTAATTTAATATTTTTATAATGATATTGAGATCTTTTTTTTTTTTTTTTTTTGTGATGAGGTGTTTCGGGTTATAATTTATCAATTTTTTTTGACATTCCCTACTTTATCTAATTTTGGCTTTTTAGTTAATGTGCTGCATATGTTATGAATGTTTTCCATTTTCACTTTCATTCTTATTTGATTTTGTAACTTTTGATCCGTTTTACTGTTATCGGGAATAATATAACTAGAACACCCAAACACCCATTTCAAAGGGTATTGTACTTTGAGGCTTGTACACTGCCCTTGAAGTGTGTATTTAGGGTGTTTGAGTGATTACTTTCCTGATAATGGTGGTGTTTGTGTTGCTGTTTTTGTTGAGATCTAGATTATTAATTTAATATTTTTATCATGATATTGAGATCTTTTTTTTTTGTGACGAGGTTTTTCGAGTTATAATTTATCAAACTTTTTTTTTTTGACATTCCCTACTTTATCTAATTTTGGCTTTTTAGTTAATGCGCTGCATATGTTATAAATGTTTTCCATTTTCACTGTCATACTTATTTGATTTTGTAACTTTTGATCCGTTTTACTGTTATCGGGAATAATATAACCAGAACACACAAACACCCATTTCAAAGGGTATTGTACTTTGAGGCTTGTACACTGCCCTTAATGTGTGTGTTTAGGGTGTTTGAGTGATTACTTTCCTAATAATGGTGGTGTTTGTGTTGCTGTTTTTGTTGAGATCTAGATTGTTAATTTAATATTTTTATCATGATATTGAGATCTTTTTTTTTGTGACGAGGTTTTTCGAGTTATAATTTATCAAACTTTTTTTTTTTGACATTCCCTACTTTATCTAATTTTGGCTTTTTAGTTAATGCGCTGCAAATGTTATAAATGTTTTCCATTTTCACTGTCATACTTATTTGATTTTGTAACTTTTGATCCGTTTTACTGTTATCGGGAATAATATAACTAGAACACTCAGACACCAATTTCAAAGGGTATTATACTTTAAGGCTTGTACACTGCCCATGATGTGTGTGTTTAGGGTGTTTGAGTGATTACTTTCCTGATAATGGTGGTGTTTGTGTTGCTGTTTTTGTTGAGATCTAGATTGATAATTTAATATTTTTATCATGATATTGAGATCTTTTTTTTTGTGACGAGGTTTTTCGACTTATAATTTATCAAACTTTTTTTTTTTGACATTCCCTACTTTATCTAATTTTGGCTTTTTAGTTAATGCGCTGCATATGTTATAAATGTTTTCCATTTTCACTGTCATACTTATTTGATTTTGTAACTTTTGATCCGTTTTACTGTTATCGGGAATAATATAACCAGAACACACAAACACCCATTTCAAAGGGTATTGTACTTTGAGGCTTGTACACTGCCCTTAATGTGTGTGTTTAGGGTGTTTGAGTGATTACTTTCCTAATAATGGTGGTGTTTGTGTTGCTGTTTTTGTTGAGATCTAGATTGTTAATTTAATATTTTTATCATGATATTGAGATCTTTTTTTTTGTGACGAGGTTTTTCGAGTTATAATTTATCAAACTTTTTTTTTGACATTCCCTACTTTATCTAATTTTGGCTTTTTAGTTAATGCGCTGCAAATGTTATAAATGTTTTCCATTTTCACTGTCATACTTATTTGATTTTGTAACTTTTGATCCGTTTTACTGTTATCGGGAATAATGTAACTAGAACACCCAGACACCCATTTCAAAGGGTATTGTACTTTTGGGGCTTGTACACTGCCCTTGAGGTGTGTGTTTTGGGTGTTTGAGTGATTACTTTCCTAATAATGGTGGTGTTTATGTTGCTGTTTTTGTTGAGATCTAGATTGTTAATTTAATATATTTATCATGATATTGAGATCTTTTTTTTTGTGACGAGGTTTTTCGAGTTATAATTTATCAAACTTTTTTTTTTTTTTTGACATTCCCTACTTTATCTAATTTTGGTTTTCTAGTTAATGCGCTGCATATGTTATAAATGTTTTCCATTTTCACTGTCATACTTATTTGATTTTGTAACTTTTGATACGTTTTAATGTTATCAGGAATAATATAACTAGAACACCCACACACCCATTTCAAAGGGTATTGTACTTTGAGGCTTGTACACTGCCCTTGATGTGTGTGTTTAGGGTGTTTGAGTGATTACTTTCCTGATAATGGTGGTGTTTGTGTTGCTGTTTTTGTTGAGATCTAGATTGTTTATTTAATATTTTTATCATGATATTGAGATCTTTTTTTTTGTGACGAGGTTTTTCGACTTATAATTTATCAAACTTTTTTTTTTGACATTCCCTACTTTACCTAATTTTGGCTTTTTAGTTAATGCGCTGCATATATTATAAATGTTTTTCATTTTCACTGTCATACTTATTTGATTTTGTAACTTTTGATCCGTTTTACTGTTATCGGGAATAATATAACGATAACACCAAAGACACCCATTTCAAAGGGTATTGTACTTTGAGGCTTGTACACTGCCCCTGATGTGTGTGTTTAGGGTGTTTGAGTGATTACTTTCCTGATAATGGTGGTGTTTGTGTTGCTGTTTTTGTTGAGATATAGATTCTTAATTTAATATTTTTGTAATGATATTGAGATCTTTTTTTTTTTATTTTATTTGTGATGAGGTGTTTCGGGTTATAATTTATCAATTTTTTTTGACATTCCCTACTTTATCTAATTTTGGCTTTTTAGTTAATGTGCTGCATATGTTATGAATGTTTTCCATTTTCACTTTCATTCTTATTTGATTTTGTAACTTCTGATCCGTTTTACTGTTATCGGGAATAATATAACTAGAACACCCAAACACCCATTTCAAAGGGTATTGTACTTTGAGGCTTGTACACTGCCCTTGAAGTGTGTATTTAGGGTGTTTGAGTGATTACTTTCCTGATAATGGTGGTGTTTGTGTTGCTGTTTTTGTTGAGATCTAGATTATTAATTTAATATTTTTATCATGATATTGAGATCTTTTTTTTTTTGTGACGAGGTTTTTCGAGTTATAATTTATCAAACTTTTTTTTTTGACATTCCCTAGTTTATCTAATTTTGGCTTTTTAGTTAATGCGCTGCATATGTTATAAATGATTTCCATTTTCACTGTCATACTTATTTGATTTTGTAACTTTTTATCCGTTTTACTGTTATCGGGAATAATATAACTAGAACACCCAGACACCCATTTCAATGGGTATTGTACTTTGAGGCTTGTACACTGCCCTTGATGTGTGTGTTTAGGGTGTTTGAGTGATTACTTTCCTAATAATGGTGGTGTTTGTGTTGCTGTTTTTGTTGAGATATAGATTCTTAATTTAATATTTTTATAATGATATTGAGATCTTTTTTTTTTTTTTTTTTGTGATGAGGTGTTTCGGGTTATAATTTATCAATTTTTTTTGACATTCCCTACTTTATCTAATTTTGGCTTTTTAGTTAATGTGCTGCATTTGTTATGAATGTTTTCCATTTTCACTTTCATTCTTATTTGATTTTGTAACTTTTGATCCGTTTTACTGTTATCGGGAATAATATAACTAGAACACCCAGACACCCATTTCAAAGGGTATTGTACTTTGAGGCTTGTACACTGCCCTTGAAGTGTGTATTTAGGGTGTTTGAGTGATTACTTTCCTGATAATGGTGGTGTTTGTGTTGCTGTTTTTGTTGAGATCTAGATTATTAATTTAATATTTTTATCATGATATTGAGATCTTTTGTGACGAGGTTTTTCGAGTTATAATTTATCAAACTTTTTTTTTGTCATTCCCTAGTTTATCTAATTTTGGCTTTTTAGTTAATGCGCTGCATATGTTATAAATGATTTCCATTTTCACTGTCATACTTATTTGATTTTGTAACTTTTTATCCGTTTTACTGTTATCGGGAATAATATAACTAGAACACCCAGACACCCATTTCAAAGGGTATTGTACTTTGAGGCTTGTACACTGCCCTTGATGTGTGTGTTTAGGGTGTTTGAGTGATTACTTTCCTTATAATGGTGGTGTTTGTGTTGCTGTTTTTGTTGAGATCTAGATTGTTAATTTAATATTTTTATCATGATATTGAGATCTTTTTTTTTGTGACGAGGTTTTTCGAGTTATAATTTATCAAACTTTTTTTTTTTTTTGACATTCCCTACTTTATCTAATTTTGGCTTTTTAGTTAATGCGCTGCATATGTTATAAATGATTTCCATTTTCACTGTCATACTTATTTGATTTTGTAACTTTTGATCTGTTTTACTGTTATCGTGAATAATATAACTAGAACACCCAGACACCCATTTCAAAGGGTATTGTACTTTGAGGCTTGTACACTGCCCTTGATGTGTGTGTTTAGGGTGTTTGAGTGATTACTTTCCTGAAAATGGTGGTGTTTGTGTTGCTGTTTTTGTTGAGATTTAGATTGTTAATTTAATATTTTTATCATGATATTGAGATCTTTTTTTTTGTGATGAGGTGTTTCGGGTGATAATTTATCAATTTTTTTTGACATTCCCTAGTTTATCTAATTTTGGCTTTTTAGTTAATGCGCTGCATATGTTATAAATGATTTCCATTTTCACCGTCATACTTATTTGATTTTGTAACTTTTGATCCGTTTTACTGTTATCGGGAATAATATAACTAGAACACCCAGACACCCATTTCAAAGGGTATTGTACTTTGAGGCTTGTACACTGCCCTTGATGTGTGTGTTTAGGGTGTTTGAGTGATTACTTTCCTAATAATGGTGTTGTTTGTGTTGATGTTTTTGTTGAGATATAGATTGTTAATTTAATATTTTTATCATGATATTGAGATCTTTTTTTTGTGACGAGGTTTTTCGAGTTATAATTTATCAAACTTTTTTTTTTTTTGACATTCTCTACTTTATCTAATTTTGGCTTTTTACTTAATGCGCTGCATATGTTATAAATGTTTTCCATTTTCACTTTCATACTTATTTGATTTTGTAACTTTTGATCCGTTTTACTGTTATCGGGAATAATATAACTAGAACACCCAGACACCAATTTCAAGGGTATTGTACTTTAAGGCTTGTACACTGTCCTTGATGTGTGTGTTTAGGGTGTTTGAGTGATTACTTTCCTGATAATGGTGGTGTTTGTGTTGCTGTTTTTGTTGAGATCTAGATTGATAATTTAATATTTTTATCATGATATTGAGATCTTTTTTTTTGTGACGAGGTTTTTCGACTTATAATTTATCAAACTTTTTTTTTTGACATTCCCTACTTTATCTAATTTTGGCTTTTTAGGTAATGCGCTGCATATGTTATAAATGTTTTCCATTTTCACTGTCATACTTATTTGATTTTGTAACTTTTGATCCGTTTTACTGTTATCGGGAATAATATAACCAGAACACACAAACACCCATTTCAAAGGGTATTGTACTTTGAGGCTTGTACACTGCCCTTAATTTGTGTGTTTAGGGTGTTTGAGTGATTACTTTCCTAATAATGGTGGTGTTTGTGTTGCTGTTTTTGTTGAGATCTAGATTGTTAATTTAATATTTTTATCATGATATTGAGATCTTTTTTTTTGTGACGAGGTTTTTCGAGTTATAATTTGTCAAACTTTTTTTTTTTTTGACATTCCCTACTTTATCTAATTTTGGCTTTTTAGTTAATGCGCTGCAAATGTTATAAATGTTTTCCATTTTCACTGTCATACTTATTTGATTTTGTAACTTTTGATCCGTTTTACTGTTATCGGGAATAATATAACTAGAACACCTAGACACCAATTTCAAAGGGTATTGTACTTTAAGGCTTGTACACTGCCCTTGATGTGTGTGTTTAGGGTGTTTGAGTGATTACTTTCCTGATAATGGTGGTGTTTGTGTTGCTGTTTTTGTTGAGATCTAGATTGATAATTTAATATTTTTATCATGATATTGAGATCTTTTTTTTTGTGACGAGGTTTTTCGACTTATAATTTATCAAACTTTTTTTTTTTGACATTCCCTACTTAACTAATTTTGGCTTTTTAGTTAATGCGCTGCATATGTTATAAATGTTTTCCATTTTCACTGTCATACTTATTTGATTTTGTAACTTTTGATCCGTTTTACTGTTATCGGGAATAATATAACCAGAACACACAAACACCCATTTCAAAGGGTATTGTACTTTGAGGCTTGTACACTGCCCTTAATGTGTGTGTTTAGGGTGTTTGAGTGATTACTTTCCTAATAATGGTGGTGTTTGTGTTGCTGTTTTTGTTGAGATATAGATTCTTAATTTAATATTTTTATAATGATATTGAGATCTTTTTTTTTTTTTTTTTTGTGATGAGGTGTTTCGGGTTATAATTTATCAATTTTTTTTGACATTCCCTACTTTATCTAATTTTGGCTTTTTAGTTAATGTGCTGCATTTGTTATGAATGTTTTCCATTTTCACTTTCATTCTTATTTGATTTTGTAACTTTTGATCCGTTTTACTGTTATCGGGAATAATATAACTAGAACACCCAGACACCCATTTCAAAGGGTATTGTACTTTGAGGCTTGTACACTGCCCTTGAAGTGTGTATTTAGGGTGTTTGAGTGATTACTTTCCTGATAATGGTGGTGTTTGTGTTGCTGTTTTTGTTGAGATCTAGATTATTAATTTAATATTTTTATCATGATATTGAGATCTTTTGTGACGAGGTTTTTCGAGTTATAATTTATCAAACTTTTTTTTTGTCATTCCCTAGTTTATCTAATTTTGGCTTTTTAGTTAATGCGCTGCATATGTTATAAATGATTTCCATTTTCACTGTCATACTTATTTGATTTTGTAACTTTTTATCCGTTTTACTGTTATCGGGAATAATATAACTAGAACACCCAGACACCCATTTCAAAGGGTATTGTACTTTGAGGCTTGTACACTGCCCTTGATGTGTGTGTTTAGGGTGTTTGAGTGATTACTTTCCTTATAATGGTGGTGTTTGTGTTGCTGTTTTTGTTGAGATCTAGATTGTTAATTTAATATTTTTATCATGATATTGAGATCTTTTTTTTTGTGACGAGGTTTTTCGAGTTATAATTTATCAAACTTTTTTTTTTTTTGACATTCCCTACTTTATCTAATTTTGGCTTTTTAGTTAATGCGCTGCATATGTTATAAATGATTTCCATTTTCACTGTCATACTTATTTGATTTTGTAACTTTTGATCTGTTTTACTGTTATCGTGAATAATATAACTAGAACACCCAGACACCCATTTCAAAGGGTATTGTACTTTGAGGCTTGTACACTGCCCTTGATGTGTGTGTTTAGGGTGTTTGAGTGATTACTTTCCTGAAAATGGTGGTGTTTGTGTTGCTGTTTTTGTTGAGATTTAGATTGTTAATTTAATATTTTTATCATGATATTGAGATCTTTTTTTTTGTGATGAGGTGTTTCGGGTGATAATTTATCAATTTTTTTTGACATTCCCTAGTTTATCTAATTTTGGCTTTTTAGTTAATGCGCTGCATATGTTATAAATGATTTCCATTTTCACCGTCATACTTATTTGATTTTGTAACTTTTGATCCGTTTTACTGTTATCGGGAATAATATAACTAGAACACCCAGACACCCATTTCAAAGGGTATTGTACTTTGAGGCTTGTACACTGCCCTTGATGTGTGTGTTTAGGGTGTTTGAGTGATTACTTTCCTAATAATGGTGTTGTTTGTGTTGATGTTTTTGTTGAGATATAGATTGTTAATTTAATATTTTTATCATGATATTGAGATCTTTTTTTTGTGACGAGGTTTTTCGAGTTATAATTTATCAAACTTTTTTTTTTTTTTGACATTCTCTACTTTATCTAATTTTGGCTTTTTACTTAATGCGCTGCATATGTTATAAATGTTTTCCATTTTCACTTTCATACTTATTTGATTTTGTAACTTTTGATCCGTTTTACTGTTATCGGGAATAATATAACTAGAACACCCAGACACCAATTTCAAAGGGTATTGTACTTTAAGGCTTGTACACTGCCCTTGATGTGTGTGTTTAGGGTGTTTGAGTGATTACTTTCCTGATAATGGTGGTGTTTGTGTTGCTGTTTTTGTTGAGATCTAGATTGATAATTTAATATTTTTATCATGATATTGAGATCTTTTTTTTTGTGACGAGGTTTTTCGACTTATAGTTTATCAAACTTTTTTTTTTGACATTCCCTACTTTATCTAATTTTGGCTTTTTAGTTAATGCGCTGCATATGTTATAAATGTTTTCCATTTTCACTGTCATACTTATTTGATTTTGTAACTTTTGATCCGTTTTACTGTTATCGGGAATAATATAACCAGAACACACCAACACCCATTTCAAAGGGTATTGTACTTTGAGGCTTGTACACTGCCCTTAATGTGTGTGTTTAGGGTGTTTGAGTGATTACTTTCCTAATAATGGTGGTGTTTGTGTTGCTGTTTTTGTTGAGATCTAGATTGTTAATTTAATATTTTTATCATGATATTGAGATCTTTTTTTTTGTGACGAGGTTTTTCGAGTTATAATTTATCAAACTTTTTTTTTTTTTTGACATTCCCTACTTTATCTAATTTTGGCTTTTTAGTTAATGCGCTGCAAATGTTATAAATGTTTTCCATTTTCACTGTCATACTTATTTGATTTTGTAACTTTTGATCCGTTTTACTGTTATCGGGAATAATATAACTAGAACACCCAGACACCAATTTCAAAGGGTATTGTACTTTAAGGCTTGTACACTGCCCTTGATGTGTGTGTTTAGGGTGTTTGAGTGATTACTTTCCTGATAATGGTGGTGTTTGTGTTGCTGTTTTTGTTGAGATCTAGATTGATAATTTAATATTTTTATCATGATATTGAGATCTTTTTTTTTGTGACGAGGTTTTTCGACTTATAATTTATCAAACTTTTTTTTTTTGACATTCCCTACTTTATCTAATTTTGGCTTTTTAGTTAATGCGCTGCATATGTTATAAATGTTTTCCATTTTCACTGTCATACTTATTTGATTTTGTAACTTTTGATCCGTTTTACTGTTATCGGGAATAATATAACCAGAACACACAAACACCCATTTCAAAGGGTATTGTACTTTGAGGCTTGTACACTGCCCTTAATGTGTGTGTTTAGGGTGTTTGAGTGATTACTTTCCTAATAATGGTGGTGTTTGTGTTGCTGTTTTTGTTGAGATCTAGATTGTTAATTTAATATTTTTATCATGATATTGAGATCTTTTTTTTTGTGACGAGGTTTTTCGAGTTATAATTTATCAAACTTTTTTTTTTTGACATTCCCTACTTTATCTAATTTTGGCTTTTTAGTTAATGCGCTGCAAATGTTATAAATGTTTTCCATTTTCACTGTCATACTTATTTGATTTTGTAACTTTTGATCCGTTTTACTGTTATCGGGAATAATATAACTAGAACACCCAGACACCCATTTCAAAGGGTATTGTACTTTTGAGGCTTGTACACTGCCCTTGAGGTGTGTGTTTTGGGTGTTTGAGTGATTACTTTCCTAATAATGGTGGTGTTTATGTTGCTGTTTTTGTTGAGATCTAGATTGTTAATTTAATATATTTATCATGATATTGAGATCTTTTTTTTGTGACGAGGTTTTTCGAGTTATAATTTATCAAACTTTTTTTTTTTTTTGACATTCCCTACTTTATCTAATTTTGGCTTTTTAGTTAATGCGCTGCAAATGTTATAAATGTTTTCCATTTTCACTGTCATACTTATTTGATTTTGTAACTTTTGATCCGTTTTACTGTTATCGGGAATAATATAACTAGAACACCCAGACACCAATTTCAAAGTGTTGGCAGGTCACCCGTCAAGCAACGTGAAATAAGTACACAAAGCTTGAATTTATCTTCAGACCTGATAAGTCAATTGAAGCCCCTCACCATTTTTATGCCTATCTAAGTTTCTTGATTATCGATTTTTTGAAGTCCCCCTTTCACTTCTGTGTCAGCTTAAATTTATTTTTTGAAGTCCCCCTTTCACTTCTGTGTCAACTTAAATTTTGAATGTTTTACTACTATTAGATTTGCTATTTTTTAATTTGGTTTCTTGCTACCAATTTGGATATAAGAATGCCTTAACTTATCCAATTTGGATAATTGAAATCAGACTTTTTTCCCCAATAAGCATCAGCCAAAGCTTCTCAATAATGGATATCTTAAGAACCCTTTTGGATTTGAGATCGTCATTTGATACTCAGTTTGTGGTTTTGAAATACGACTCAGTTCCACAGTTAGCATTTACCAAGTGGGTCAACAATTCTTCAGACCTGATAAGTCAATTGAAGCCCCTCACCATTTTTATGCCTATCTAAGTTTCTTGATTATCGATTTTTTGAAGTCCCCCTTTCACTTCTGTGTCAGCTTAAATTTATTTTTTGAAGTCCCCCTTTCACTTCTGTGTCAACTTAAATTTTGAATGTTTTACTACTATTAGATTTGCTATTTTTTAATTTGGTTTCTTGCTACCAATTTGGATATAAGAATGCCTTAACTTATCCAATTTGGATAATTGAAATCAGACTTTTTTCCCCAATAAGCATCAGCCAAAGCTTCTCAATAATGGATATCTTAAGAACCCTTTTGGATTTGAGATCGTCATTTGATACTCAGTTTGTGGTTTTGAAATACGACTCAGTTCCACAGTTAGCATTTACCAAGTGGGTCAACAATTCTTGTAGACATATTGTTGATAACAGGACAAATTAAGATACTGATGGTGTGGTTATGGTAATTTTTTTACACCTACTTGGCAGATTGTGTTTTTGAAAATATTCAGATTTTTTCAAAAACCAAAATAATTAATTCTTTATTCACTACCTGTTAATTTGACATGTTGACATTTTTAAATCTAACTCATCATCAGTGACATTGCATGTTGTAGTGCGTGTAGATTTGTTATAATGTATGCCGGGTCTTAATTATGTAACTGCTGATTCATTGTCATGATCAGCAGCCGAATTGATTCAGCTGACTATTTTGTGCAATCTTTTTAGATTGGGACATAGGCTATTCATGTGTAGTTTCTGCATATAAAAATAATTATATGCAAACATGGTTATGTGTAATTTTTGTGGCACAAATATCATTATGGTTGAAGAAAACTTGCATATTGTTGTTAATTTTGTTGCTAAATTGTTGTCATTTATTATATAAATATAGTTCTATTTGGTTTCTGTTTTAAGTAATGTATATAGAATTGCATAGTGATGCCCACTTCCATATTGGTTTACTTACTATCACATTAGTTTTTTTGTTACATGTATTGGTTTTCTTAGCTCATGTTAACATTGTTTTTTTTAACAGTTGCAATACCTTTTAAATGCTAAATTATATCAGTTTATTATAGGCAGCTATGTGGCCCAATGGGCTTAAAGTTTGGCTTAGAAATGGTTCCTTCTATAAAATAATGCAAGCATAATCTGCAGTCTTTGTTGCTTTACCTTCTTATATGACTTTTTTGCTTTCTAGTTTTTAATTATTTGTAACTGTTTGTTAATATGTGTTTACATTGCTATTCTTGATGCTTATAAGTTGCATTTCATTTCGGTATTGATGTTATGTAGATGCTAAATTTTTTTTATGTTCATTTTGGTTTTTGGAATATGAATAAAAAGATTTCTTTTACTACTTCTTCCTTGTGTCCTTTTGATTTGTGAATATGTTTTACTACGTTTAGTTTTATATGTTCTTCAAATGATTTCTTTGGTTTCAGCTACCATTTTGGTTAACAGCTATTATTTTGGTCATTGAAATTCAACTTAGTTCCATAAGTAGCATCAGCCAAGTGGGATATATTCATTTTGTTTTGCTAGCTTCTCAATAGTTGAATTCTTAAGTACCCTTTTGGATTTGAGATCATATTTTGATAACCCGATTTGGGTGATTGAAATCTGAGTGATTTGCACAATTAGCATCCGTCAAGTGGGTCAAGAATTCATTTTGTTTTGTAAGCTTCTAAATGATGAATTTCTTAAATACCTTTTTGGATTTGAGTTCTATTTTTTATGTTCATTTTGGTTTTGAAAAGCTGACATTTTTAAGAGCAAAATCTGCCAGGCAGGTAGGGGTGAAAGGTTTTCTTTCTTTCTTTTTTTTTTAATTTATTACTTTTATATGTTTTAGGGGTGAAAAGGTTTTCTTTCTTTTTTTTAGCATACATGTAAGTTTCTTGATTTTGGATTTCATTATTATGCCTTTTTGATTCTACTTTTATATGTTTTTCAGTTTGATTTCTTGGTTTTCTTAGTACCTATTTGGATATGATAACACCTTAGCACACCTGAATCGAATCATTGAAATTGGATATGTACCAAGGATTGCTTTCTTATTACTCAAGATCTTCGCCTTGTTCTTTTCCTTTCTGTTGATTTGCAATTTGTTCTTTTTTTTTCTTTTTTTTTTGTTGATGAGGTTTTTCTGGTTATAATTTATTTGTTTTTCTTCTTCTTTTTTTTTTGTTGTTGACATTCCCTACTTTATATAATTTTGGCTTTTTAGTTAATGTGCTGCATATGCTATAAATGTAAATGTTTTCCATTGTTTTTTTTTTTGACATTTCCTACTTTATCCAATTTTGGCTTTTTAGGTAATGTGCTGCATATGTTATAAATGTTTTCCATTTTCACTTTCATACTTATTTGATTTTGTAACTTTTGATCCGTTTTACTATTATCAGGAATAACATAACTAGAATACCTAGACACCCATTTCAAAGGGTATTGTACTTTAGGCTTGTATACTGCACTTGATGTGTGTGTTTAGGGTGTTTGAGTGATTACTTTCCTGGTAATGGTGGTGTTTTTGTTGCTGTTTTGTGTTGAGATCTAGCTTGTTAATTTACTATTAATATTTTTATCATGATATTGAGATCCTTTTTTTTTTGGTGATGAGGTTTTTCGGGTTATAATTTACCAAATTTTTTTTTTTTAACATTCCCTACTTTATCTAATTTTGGCTTTTTAGTTAATGTGCTGCATATGTTATAAATGTTTTCCATTTTCACTTTCATACTTATTTGATTTTGTAACTTTTGATCCGTTTTACTATTATCTGGAATAATATATAACTAGAACACCTAGACACCCATTTTAAAGGGTATTGTACTTTGAGTCTTGCACACTGCCCTTGATGTGTGTGTTTAGGGTATTTGAGTGATTACTTTCCTGATAATGGTGGTGTTTGTGTTGCTGTTTTGTGTTGAGATCTAGTTTGTTACTTTAATATTATTATCATGATATTGAGATCTTTTTTCTACAATTAATTGGAGATGCATTACCATATATTTGAGAAATGAGAATTTAGTTGCTAAAACACCTAAATCCTCATTGTTTTGTACTTTGAGGCTTGTATATTTCGGTTGATGAGAGGTGTAAATAGGTTGTTTTGGTGGGGATTACTTTCTTGATAAAGGTATTTATTCTGCAACTCCATTTTTTCTTATTTTGACTTTTTTGGTTTTTTTTAATGGGATTTTTTATTTTGATCTTTCTTTTTTGTTTGAGCTACAAGTCACCCTTAAACTAGAACACCTAAATACCTATTTGAAAGTGTATTGTACTTTGAGGCTTGTACATTGCACCTGATGGGCATATTTACCATTTAGGTTGTTCTTCTTGGGATTGCCTTCTTGATAAGGGTGTTTCTGTTACTACTCGGTTTTAAGTGATTTTTATTTTGTTAATTTATCTATTTTTTATATAGTTTATTCGAAATGACTTGCCTTGTATTCGAGAAATACGAATCCACTTACTAGAACACCTGAACCCTCATTTGAACCGTCTTGTACTTTGAGGCCTGTACTTTTCAGTTGATGAGGTATATAATAGGTTGTTGTGGTGGGGATTACTTTGTCGATGTAGGTCTACATTTTGTTACTCTATTCATGTTGATTTTGACGTTTTCTTTCTGTTTCTTTTATTTTGATTTTGTTTGTTTGCCTATTTATCTTTGTCTCAGTTTCATGGAATTTCTTTAACTAGAACACCTAATCAATGTGTATTATACTTTGAGGCTTGTGCATTCACTTGATAGGGCGTATTCAGGCTTGTTGTTGAAGGGATTGCCTGGTGTTTTAGGTGCTACTCCATTTGAATTGATTTATCCTTTTTCATGTTATTAAGATCTTTTTTCCTATAACTTATTGGAAATGGTTCGCCTTCCTTGTATTCGAGAATTGAGAATCTACTTACTAGAACACCTAAACCCTCATTTCAACGTCACTGTCTTGTACTTTGAGGCCTGTACTTTTTGGTTGTTGAGGTGTAAATAGGTTGTTGTGGACTTGTGGTGGGGGGGTACTCTCTTGATAAAGGTCTTATTTCTGTTGCTATTTCATTTAAATTATTTATTTATTTTGTTTATTTATCTTCTTTCATGATTTTTATTTTGGCTTTTTTATGTACTTGTCTATGTGTTGTGACTTCCACATTTTTTGACTTTTTGACTCGTTTTTCTGTTAATCTTTTTTTTTTGTTTTCTTATTGTTGGACATTTTATTTTATCTTACTTTCTAATCATGAAGGTTTTTTTATTTTATATATATATATATATATATCCCATTGTATTTTAACATTTTCCTACGTAACATTACATCATCAAAAGAGGGTGTTTTTTAACCAAATCACAAACATATTCTACCCTTTTTTTTCTTCCTGTTAGAATGCCATAAGAAAAAAAATATATTATAACCTTTTAATTGTTACCGTTAGAGAAATAATCTTTTCGTATCTTTTGTATTTATTTTTGACTTCTACTTATTTAACTGTTACCACTAAAGAGAAATAATATCTTTGTTTACATAATTTTGCTACACATTCAGAATTGATTATGGACCTATGATAAGCTTTCTTCACTCTTTTCAAAAACCCTAATTGCGATCGACTTGACTATTGAATTCAATTATTTCGTGCTTGTAATTGTTAGGGTGTACTTGTGGATTATTTGTTACATGTTCTTAATATGGTTTATAAATTATATTCTTTGAATATTTGGTTTTATCATCTTTTGCAATAATAGCAATCGACCTGAATATTGAATTCAGTTGTTTCGTGTTTGTATTTGTTAGGGTTTACCAGTGGATTATTTGTTTACATGTTCTTAATATGGTTTATAAATTATATATTCTTTGAATAATTGGTTTGATCATCTTTTGCATTAATAGCATCTGCCAAGTTACCAAGTATCACTAAAAAGTTCTTTTTTTTTAAAATAATTGTAATAATAATTTTAAGTTCTTAAGGGTTATGAATCTCTTTGAATAAATAATATTTTGCTTCTAGTTTGGTATGTTTTCAGTTTGATTTTTTTTTTGGTTTTTTTAATACACAATATGGGCCATTGAAAGTTGACTCGTATCCACAATTAGCATCGGCCAAGTGGGTTAAGGAATTTATTTTGTTTTGCAAACTTTTTGAAAATTGATTTCTTAAGTACCCTTTTGGAATTGAGATCATATTTTGATACACAATTCGGGTTATTGAAATTTGACTCGTTTCTACGATGAGGATTGCTTTCTTAGTCAAGATATTTGGCTTGTTCTTTCCTTTCTCTTCCTTTGTGTTGATTTGGACTTTGTTCTTTTTTTCTTTACTTTTCTTTTTTTTTTTTGTGATGAGGTTTTTCTGCTTATAAATTATCAGTTTAGTTATTATTTTTTTTTTTGCTGTAGACATTCCCTACTTTATCTGATTTCGACTTTTTAGTTAATGTGCGGCATATGCTATAATTGTTTTCCCTCTCAAACTTATTTGATTTTGTAACTTTTGACCCATTTTTCTTGTTTGACCTACTTAACAGCAGGAACCCTATAACTAGAGAGCCTAAACACCCATTTCAAATTGTATTGTACTTTGAGGCTTGTACATTTTTAAAACTTGTTCGAGGGATCACTTTCCTGATAATGGTGTTTTTGTAGCTATTTTACTTTGCATTGATTTTTATATTGTTGATTTATCTTTTTTCCTTTAGTTTATTTGTTTGACAACTGACCCAGTTGCTATAACACAAACCCTCATTCAATGTGTCTCGTACTTTGAGGCTTGTACATTTCGGTTGATAAGGTGTCAATAAGTTGTTGTGGTGGGGATGACTTTCTTGATACTGCAATTCCATTTTTGCTGATTTTTGACTTTTTTGGTTTATTTGTTAATGGGATTTTATTTTTCTGGTATATTTGTTTGACCTATTTAAAGTCTTTACTCCTATAAGAAATCATTTAACTAGAACACCTAAACAACCATTTGAATGTGAATTGTATTTATGAGGCTTGTACATTGCTCTTGATTGGCGTATTCAAGTTGTTCTAGGGATTGCTTTCTTGATAAGGGTGTTTCTATTACAACTTGGTTTGAATTGATTTTTATTTTGTTAAATTATCTATTTTTCATATAATTTATTTGAAATGACTTGCTTTTATGTTCTAGAAATACGAATCCACTTACTAGAACACTCATTCGAACTGTCTTGTATTTTGAGGCTGGTATGCTTTTTGGTTGATGAGGTTTAAATAGGTTTTTTTTGTGTGGATTACTTTCTTGGTAAAAGGTCTATATTTTGCTACTCTTATCTATGTTGATTTTGACTTTTGACTCTATCTATGTTGATTTTGACTTTTTTATGTTATCTTACTTTTAATCATGAATATTTTTTTTAACAAACATGTGTGGTCCAACCACTTACTCAACCTCTTTTCTTGGTGTTGATTTGGACCTTGTTTTTTTTTTGTTACAATGTAACATTTAACTTTTTTTCCCCCTTTGTGATGAGGTTTTTCAGGGGACAATGTACCAATGTTTTTTGCTGTTGACCTCCCCACTTTATCTGACTTTGGCTTTTTAGTTGATGTGATGCATATGTTATAAATGTTTTCTGCTGGTTTTCATTTTCATTTTGGAACCTATTTGATTTTCTTACTTTTGATCCATTTTTACTATTATCGGGAATCAGATAACTAGAACACCTAAACACCAACTTCATAGGGTATTTTACTTACATTGCCCTTGATGTGTGTGTGTGTTTAGGGTGTTCGAGTGATTGCTAACCATATAATGGTGCTTATGCTGCTGTCTTATTTTGAGATCTATTTTGTTAGCTTATATAAAGATCTTTTTTCTATGATTGATTGGTGATGAATTACCATATATTCGAGAACTTAGAATCCAGTTGCTAGAACACCTAAACCCTCATTTCAACGTGATTTGTACTTTGAGGCCTTGTACATTTCGGTTGATGAGGTGTAAATAGGTTGTCGTGTTGGGGATTACTTTCTTGATAAAGGTCTTTATCCGTTGCTACTCCTTTTAAATTATTATTTTATTTTGTTTACTTATCTTATTTCATGATTTTTTTTTTATTTTGGATTTTTATGTATTTGGCTATGTGCTGTGACTTCCAAATTTTTTGACTTTTGAACTTTTTGACCCGTCATATTAATCTTTTTGTGCTTTTCTTGTTTGACGTTTTGATTTTATGCTACTTTCTAATCATGAAGTTTTTTTTAAACAAACCTGTGTGGTTTTAGAACCACCTACTAAACCTCTTTTCCTTTGTGTTGATTCAGGCGTTCTTCTTACTGTTACATTAACTTTTTTCTCTCCTTGTGATGAAGTTTTTCTGAGGATAATATACCAGGTTTATTTGATTTTGGTCTTTTAGTTAATGTGCTGCATATGCTATAAATGGTTTTCATTGGTTTTCATTTTCACTTCAAACTTATTTGATTTTGTAACTTTTGATCCATATATTTGACCTGTTTTGTCTTAATATTATTATCGGGAATCCTGTAAGTACAACACTCGTTTCAAAGGGCATTGCACTTGATGGGAAGGATTTTGGTGGTTGTTACATGGATTCCTTTGTTAACGAGAGTGTTTATGCTGTTACTTCATTTGTGTTGATTTTGACGTTATTGTTCTTTAATTTAAGTTTTGTTTACTTCTGTTTAATTTCTACTTTCCTTATAATCGTCTTTTTTTTACTTGGTTAACTTTTGTTTGAATTCTACTTTCTACAAATGGTATATTTTTGGCATTTGAGAACCTAATAACCCGTTTCGAAATGCAATGTACATTATTGTTGATTGGGTTCATGTAGGCTGTTATGGTAACAAGGTTCCTTTTTTGAGATTTGTTTCTTTCGCTACTCTAGTTTTGTTGATTTAGAACTTTATATTTTTAATTATTTTCTTGTTTACTAGCTATTTTGGGAATTTTCAGATTTTTGCTCCTTATTTCTCTTACTTCATTTGATTTTGACCTATTATATAATGGCTGTGTTGATTTCAACGTTTTAGTTGATTTTGAACTTTTTTAAGAACTCAAATTAGTTATCCGCACCTGAAATCTAAATTCGTTACTTGAATTTTTCTTATTACTTTATTTGATATTGACTTGTTATTGTTTTCTGTTTTTTCAATTGATTTTGATAATTGGTGATCTTCATATAAAAAACATAACCCACAAAGTTGTGCTTTCACTGTTCTAAATGTTTTTGCTTAAATTCTACTAATTAAATAAGAGAAAATCAGATACTTGGTTCTTGTATTAAGATTAATCTTTATGTCGCTGCATTGTGATGAACAATTTTGGTCGTTTACTGCTTGGAAAAGTGGATTAAAAATTGATTTTATTGAGTTGAAACCGAACCAAGCCGATTTTCGGCCGGTGTCGTTTAGGTTGAATACTTGAATAGGGTTTCAGTTTGGTATTAGAATTGACATTACCCAGTTTAATTAAAAATAGGTGGAAGGGTTGAATGTTTAATTGAAAATGAAACGGGTGAGCGTTGAAAGTCCCCATAATGTTTTACTTGATGCTTTCACGCCTCCTGAATTGATTTAATCACACAAATTAGATGCTATCCTTGTTTTTGTAATAATTTGTTTTTGTAATAATATATCATGATTGTAAAAATTGTGCCTAGGCGCCGATTACTTAACGAGTAATTCCTGTGTACTTCCCACTTAAGCCGAGCTATCCCCGAGTACTAAGGCCGAGTACTCGCAACTCCCTAGTTGATCGAGTTGGCAGCGCCCAGTGACTTCTGTGATCATGAATAATATTAATATGCACTGATTATTTATAGGAATCTAAAGTGTTGGCAGGTCAACCTGAAATAAGTACACAAAGCTTGAATTCATTTTTAGACCCGATAAATCAATTGAATGCCCCTTTCCATTTTTATGTCTATCTAAGTTTCTTGATTATCGATTTTTTAAATTCCCCTTTTCACTTGTGTCAGCGTAATTTTTGGATGTTTTACTACTATTAGCTTTGCTATTTTTTAATTTGGTTTCTTGTTACCAGTTTGGATATAAGGGGGTGTTTGGAATTCCTTATTTTATCTCCTTATAACTTTTCATTAAGTTAATAAGTTACAAAAGTGTAACTTATGGAACTTTTCCTCTCACAATATTAGCAATCCCAAACACCTTATTACTTTTCAAAAAGTTAATAAGTTATAAGTTGGTGAAAATAAGCAATCCCAAACACCCCCTAAGAATGCCTTCTTATCCAAGTTGGTGAAAATAAGCAATCCTAAACACCCCCTAAGACGTTATTGCTTGGTCCAATTGGTGTATATTTGAATTGATGTAGTTTTCTTGTTGTTGTGGCTTCTCTGTGACTTGTGGAGGGGTTGTTGGGTTGGTTTGTTCATAAAAGTTTATAGTTTGAATAAAAAATAACATTTAAATATGCGGGTAAAGAAGTCAGGATTGAAGATATAGTTGAAGATAAGTCCTTAGGGTTCTTGTGGTTTAAAAATAGATAGAAGCATAATTCTGTTCTTTGGTTTAAGTGGTGTAAATTTGATTTGATGTAGTTGGCTGTATTACTGCGCTCTCTGTTTTTGATGGGCTGTGTGTTTTTATGGTATTAATAAAAATTATAGTTCAAAAAAAGTGATATTTAAATATAGCTTATTCTTTTTTCTTTTTTGGTTTAATTATAACTTAAAAGTTTATTGAAAGTCGGCGATGATGTGAAAATGAAAAGATGTTTGTGAAGGACAATGTAATAGAAGGAAATTGGTGTTTTTAAAGATAACTACGTTACTAATTTACCATATGACATTGACCACACATGATACTAACTAAAACAAACATAGTTAACTCCATGTTTTTCCCTAATGACAGGATAACATCAAAACGTGGTGTGGGCATAAACACGACTAAGGTGAATTAAATTTATCTTTTCCAACATCTCTAAAGAAACAAGTTAATTATGCAGCATTAAAGAATGCCACTTTTAACCAAACATAACGTCAAAACTCTCACCTTTTATGTGTGTTTTTATTTATCTATCATTAAACGTGTAAACAAACAAAACAATACAATGGATGACAAAAGAGAGTGTATATGTGCGTGTGTGTGAAAGAGAGAAGGAAGAGAGAGATTGTCAGGTTAGCCAAGACTGCCTGATAACCGACCAAACAAAGGGTCTCAAATCATCATCGGTCTAGAAAAAACCAAACCCTTTGAATAGAAGAAACAGGCAAGTCATCCTTGGCTACCAAACAAACTCTCTCTTGTTGTCAATGAGTTTCTAGTCAGACAACTTAAAATAGCAAGTTCTCATGGTCTGCCAAGGTTGCATTTATAGCACCAACATAATCGAACTTTGTTCGAGCATTTTCTCAAGTCAAGTGGCATCATTTAAGCTTTGTCTATGGGGTGTGCATGTAAGTGGAACGTGGAAAGATTTCAACACAAGATTTTCAAGAATATGGAAATATATTCTGATAATGGATGATTTAGTAAGAATATCAACTGAATTTTACAAAGTAAATAAAATCAAGACTTGCCATTGGATTTTCCATATTTGGCAAAGACAACCTCATTCAAGTGGTGGCCTTTGGGCTATGCATGCGCCATGAGATTGGAGTAATACAAATCATTTCCAAAATATAAACCGAAACTTGTGGAATAAGTTGAACCTAAATGTTATGTAATCCCTCATCAAAACCTAAATCATTATTCTCCTTCACTACCACCATTTTACCGCCGCCCTCCTTCACGTTCAAAACACCACCGCCATCACGTGCTGAAGCATCAACATAACGCCAACAAAATCAATACGTTCCTTACTTTAACTGCCGCCGAATCACAGTTTGGGGCTCTGAGTAGTTGCTGGTTCACGAGACCTTTCTTTCCCTTGGTTCCTTACATTCATTATGCCATCGATGTGATTCTGACATGGGCCGTTAATGGTGATCGGTCACAGTCCCGGCAAGAAAGCACAGACCCGCATCGTCACCACCGTCATAATCTCCGTTTCATCTTGTTCAGCCGTCAAGGTATCCCTACTATTACGCATTTAGTAAACATGTCCATGTGAGTTCTATTGATTCCGGCTACTATCGCATAATTAATACTACTTTCTGATTTCAAGAAGACTAATAGGTAGGATATATTTCAAGAGGTTAAGCGTCTTATGTTTTGTTTCGTTTCCGTTGGTAAATGATCACATTATATGGTGTTGAAAGAAAATTTAATAAATAAATAAACTAAAGATGGAATTCAAAGATTTCGTTTTATGTGTGAACTCTCTTAGAACCACAAATGTGTTAGAAATTTAATATTATTATATAATGTTCACAACAAAATGTAATCTGTTTTTTTTTTTTTAAATCTTAGGTTGTACCTAATATTAAATTAATAAAAAAAAAAAAAAAAGTAGATGGTTGCTTTAAGGGTGAACATGCAGTAATGAAAATCATAATATTTTTGGTTTGTGTCATCAATACATATACAACAAACTGTATTTCGTAACTGGGATGTTGTTAGCTCGAATAGCTAACAATAATGAGGCTTCCTTGGATCGCCGGAAAATCAATAACTCAACAGGACAAATTAATAGGTTAAGTTTCTCAAGTCTAATTTCATCCATATTTAAACAATAGGCTCTTATTACTAATAAAGACAGACTAGTGTGTTGTTTATTTGCTCCACTAAACTAAGGTACGGATTCCATTTTTCTTTACTCATAGTATTGAATTTATTCCATTTCATATTCGGTGTCCGTCACTTTGTAGTGCGGGCTTTTCGTTACCTTTTTGTTACCGTTGAGTTCAAATTAATTGGTATGTGATGTTTTATATATATTTTTGTAACATGCAATAGATTATATATTTTGTACTCGTTATTGCATGTTTCCATTGGTAGCATTTTAGTTGCATATTGATTGTTTACATTACTTTAATTTTTGTACTCTGTCACCCGAGCATGTCCGAAATTGTCGTTGGGGCGTCAGCGGCATTACACTTATCGTGACGGTGCGTAATGAAAGATCACGGCGTCTCTAGCTCGTGCTCGTGTAGCACCTTGGCCCCTAGAGGCGTATAGATCGATCTTAGCTCTGAGTTTGCGTTTGTTGTGTGGAGATGGAATAATGGGTATACGCCATACTCACCGTCTCATAGGTGCATGGACTAGCTAACCGTGTACCAGTCTGTTTAGGCTCGTTGGTGCTTCCCTCTCACGTGACTTAGTTTCTTATTATATATAGTCGCGTGGTTTGTTGTATGTATGTATCCATATATTATATCAGTGTGCTTCTGTCTGAGTCTGATTATGTTCCGATCAAGTATTTGGTTATGCATCCAGATACGTTAGTATTTATTTGAGTATAAGTTTGGTTTTGAGTTTGAAGCAAAGTTCATAGATTTATTTTCATTCGTCCTTCGTTACTTGTACTATTGTTATTTCCGTTACTAGACATATTTTTGGCTCAGCCGTATTTTTCTTTGTTGTGGTTTTTCTTTATTGTTGACAGGTAATCGGGGAATTCAGGGGAATCAGTGATGAGAGTGATTAATCAAGTTCAAGATGTTTTCTTTCAAAGACATTTATAACTTATTTATCTTTCATTATTTAATAAATAGGTTGACTTAGGACATCTTCAGTTTGTTTTAACTCGTTGGTTGGATTTATTATTCTATTTTAAATGGATTGTATTTGGATTATGATATCTGTAATAGTGATATGTCAGCCTGTTTCGGGTTAGGGTGCTACAATTTCAGCTTGTTGCAACAAAAAACTATCTACTAGAATCTATATTTGTTTATAATTATGAAAACTTGTTATACGAAAACTAACATAACCCAACCAATACCCTACTAAGTTATATGAAATTTAGAGGTGTTTGGCATTGTGTTTTCATAATGATTATGTGATATATATGGAATGTAATAATCAGATCCAACAAGGGTGGCTTGAAGTAGTATTTGGATATGCATTCGTTGTCGAAGTTGTGATAATTAGTAGTTTGTTTCACAAATTATGATTGTTATTTACATGTAAAGAGAGACCTCTGTATAATAACATCTTTTGTTACAACTACTCTACATGGATTATTTAAACTCAAATAATTTGATAATCAGAACAAGAGGTAATCAAAACCAGATTCATTATGCTCCGACATAATCAATTTCAAAATGTAATGCTATGCGCCTAAGGGTGGCAATCTTGACCCACAACATTTCAAATAGGTCAATTTAGGTTGCTTTAAAAATTATATAGTTGGTTTGAGTAAGCTATTTTAACTAATTAAAGGGTCAAAATGAGTCACTTGAAATTCCACCTTGTTATATTCGGGTCAAAATGGGACGACAAATTTTAAGAATGGGTTGATGTGGGTTAGTGTCCTAAGTAAATGTGGCAGGTTCAGGTCGGACAGGTTTCAGCACACGGGTTTTGTATTGGAACGAGTTTGGTTAAAGCTTTGGCTCGGAACAGGTTTCGAGCCGCCACAAGTTTTTGCACAGGGTGGGCTCGGTTGGCTTTGGTTTTGTTTTTGTTGAGTTTTTTGGTCTCGGCTCATGTCTCTAGTTTTTTTTTATTATTTTTTTAGCGAGGACAACAGATGAAACATTTTATTTTTTTATTTTTACTTTTTTTTGTTTTTGATTTATATTTTGAGTTATGATTTTTTTTTATTATTTTGTTTATTTTTTTAGGGGCTTTTGATCTTAATAAAAAAACCCTCAAAAAAATAATTCAAAAAAAAAAAATCATAACTCAAAATATAACCTGCTCTGACCCAAATCCATTCCAACCCTAACCCGTTTCGACTCATGAGCCGTTCAACCCAACCCATTTGCAACCCCTATATGCACCCCATTTAGTATTTCAGTTAGGGTCGGTAAGTCAGACAGGTTTTAAGTTGTCAATGTCATTTATAATCCGTTTAATAAAAATGTCTTGTGTAGCCTACCCATTTAAACTAAAGAGAAAAAATATTTGGTCAATTCGTTGACCCCCGTATGACATGTTTAACCCACTCATTACAATTTGTCACTCCACTTGACTCGTTAGATAAACGGGATTACACGAGACATAGTTCGTGTGTGACATAATTTTTAATTGCATCTAGATTAGAGTCACTGATACATAAATATATGAAAAGCGCTCAAGTTCGTAGATTCATATACCAACCCTACATAATTATAACCCCTAATTTTATCCGAGTTTGTTTCATCACAACCAATAGGTCCATTAGAGGCCCAACATTAAACTCAGGATCAACTATAGTTGAGTAAATACCCGATTAATTTGATAATCCTCATGATCGACATTAATTTGTTTGATATAATTGAGCATGGTCATAAGATAAGCTTTGTCAAAACTTTTTATGAAAAGGCCCATGACCCATCACACATAAGGGAGAGCATAGATCCATCGAATCTTTTTTCAGCATTGACTTTTGAAACTTTATGCAAAGGCATAATCTAATATATACTCCCAGCTAAAGGTGCACAAACCGGTTTTTTGAAAAAAACCGGTCCGAGCTTGTGCACAAACCGGTTTTTTGAAAAAAACCGGTCCGGTTAATCCCCAGACCGGTTTTAAAATCGGTTTTTTGAAGTGAAAAAACAGACCGGTCTAACCGGTTATAACCGGTTTTTTTTATGAACTGGTCTTTTTTTTTTTAATTTTCACGATTTAAAATACGAACGTTTGTTTTTTTATATTTTGTAAATAATGAAGACCATTAAAAATACAAATATTAAAATTTCATTTAAAATTCAACATTAAAAATACAAATATTAAACATTGTTTTTAACAAACGAATACCAAACATTACAAACTTTGAGACATTGTCTTCATACAAACAATTACATCATTAAAAATACATGACTAATTTTCTTCGTCACCGGATCCCGAACTATTTCGTAGGTACTCGTCGTAGGCGGCTTCTTCATCGGTCATTGGTTGAGTATATCCTTCATTGACCTCGTCTTCATACAAGCCCGTTTAGAGTGTTTTTAGTGAGTTTTGGAAGTGTGAGATAACCATTACCCAACCTAAACTATATATAGATGTTTGTGGTGTTAAAATGGTAAAAAAACTCAAAAAAACGGTCAAAAACGCATCCCGACGGTCAAAAAACAGTAATATTACCGTTATACAACGTTAAAAAAAAACCGGTTAACCGGTTTGTATAAAAAAACCGGTTTTTTACCCTAACCGGTTCGGTTTTTTTTCTAACCGGTTTTTCTAGCTTGATGATGTAACCGGTACACTAACCGTCGGGTTTATAACCGGTTTAACCGGTTTTTAATTAACCGGTTTTAAAAAACCGGTTTCCGGTTTTAACCGGAAAACCGGTTCACTAACCGGTTTTTTTGGGCATCTCTACTCCCAGCTATTAACATTATTCAGCATTAGTCCTTTAAGAATACAATCTACCAGCTTCAGCCCTTAAGTTTCCACAACTTTGATGTTTACACCTATATACATGGAAATGTTAATAATGCTCATTCTCCAAACTGGATAAGACTTGAGTAGGTTATTTCAACACCCTGAGCCCTCTAGTAAAAATACTTGCAGGCTGTTTCTAAAAATTAGGCTTCATGGGCTTTAGCACACATGCCATAACTTTTTCTCTCGTGAAATGCAAAGCGATTTCAAAGTGTTTGGTTTAATAATAAATAGGTTATTTGAAATTAAAATAGTTGCCTAATTACCATAGTAAAGATTGACAAGTAAATTTTGACTATTTTTTAGATCACTTAAAACTTTTGATATCCAAATACGCTCATTGCTAGCTATGTTCATTGCTCGATATTCTGATTTAGCGGTTGACCTTGAAACAACTACACGTTTCTTACTTTGCAGAGAAATCAATGACTTTCCCCAAAAAAATATAAAATACTGAAAGCATGACACATCTTCTTGTAGCCAAACACTTTTAACCTAATATGTATCAATAAAACCTTTTAATTCAAACTTTTCATCTTTTTCAAACAACAATCCTTTCCCAGGCGACCAGGAGAGCCTTTTCAACCCTACTGAGTCGAGTTGAACAGGGTTTGAGCACGTCAAATCAGGCCTAACATACAAGTATCATCGATCGTTATACTTACCACTGTTGATGTTCATTTTTATTTTTCTTTAATTGGTTGTGTTTATTAAGTTGATGACACATAGTTACGTCAACTACCTAAAAATCACGAGTAACCGTACAATCTAGTTTGAGCAGAAGGTGTTCACTAGTAACTAGTTCGCTTAAATATAATTTATATTCGATTTTCCTTGTATATTGATAGTTTGATACTATGCACTTGCATGTATGATTCAACCAATAAAACAGTAGCTTCAAACTGATGAACTAGGAAGAGGGTTCGGTTCAGTGTTCGTAGTTTCGTACCAATAAAACAGTACCCTCCGATCTCATTTTTTAATAATATCAAAACTTTCTAACTTCAACAAATCCAACATATTATTCATTTTCCAGTATTATATTGACATGAGAATCCATTTTAAAAAGAGAGTAGAGTAGGTGCTTCTAGAGGTGCACAAATCGGGTATTTAAAAAACCAGGAACCGGGTAGGAACCGGTTCCGGGTATGGTCAACAAAAGTCAAACCCGGTTCGGTTCCGGAACCGGTTCCGGGTATAGTCGGGTATTTGACCGGGTTTTGACCAGTTCCGGGTCGGGTTTTGACCGGTTCCTCCGGGTTTTTTTCGGGTTTTTGACCGGTTCCTCCGGGTTTTTTCCACCGGTTCCGGGTCGGTTCCGGTTCCGGAACCGGCTCCGAGGAGAAATCCTATACCCGGTCAGGAACCGGTTCCGGGTATGGGTTAGAACCGGTTCCAGGTCGGTTCCACCGGTTCGGTTCCGGAACCGGTTATTTTGTGCACGTCTAGGTGCTTCTGCTCCTGTACTATCCTTCACCAAATGACTATTCACAGTTACTCTATAAATCCACAAAATCACTTCCTGTTTTCCATCACAAACAACCAATGGCTCACTTCATTAACAATGCAATCCTGGTAGTACTCCTCGCTTTATCTCTTGTACTTTCCTTCTCTCCGATAACCATCGCTGCCAATGTTCTCTACCCGCAGTTCTACGACTTCTCGTGCCCACAAGCCAATAATATTGTCAAGTCCATTGTCTCAAAGGCGGTTGCAAGAGCCCCGCGTATGGCGGCTTCTTTGCTCCGCCTCCATTTTCACGATTGTTTTGTCAAGGTTCATATGACTAACTTAACTAACAACTCATGACCCCTCATTATATTATCATTTAGATGCAAGTGTTAAGTGAAGTTTGTCACTAATAATGCAGGGTTGTGATGGCTCAATACTTCTAGACAGCAGTGGAACCATAACCAGTGAGAAGAGGTCGGTCCCTAACTGTGATTCGGCTCGTGGGTTTGAAGTCATTGACGAGATCAAATCCGCTGTTGAGAAAGTATGTCCTCAAACTGTGTCGTGTGCTGATATTTTGGCTTTGGCAGCTAGAGACTCGACCGTATTGGTACCTTAAGAATTAGTCTTTTTTGGATACATTTTATTTCAAACAAGTCAAATATTGCATGTTCGGTCAACCCATTTTTGTTTTATGCAGACTGGTGGCCCGAATTGGGATGTCCCCTTAGGAAGTCGAGACTCATTAGGCGCGAGTTTGAGCGGCTCAAACCAAAACATACCAGCACCAAACAACACCTTTCAGACAATCCTCACTAAATTTAAGCTCAAGGGTCTTGACATAGTTGACTTTGTAACTCTTTCGGGTAATCGTAAAGGTCAACCAATGAACATAGATCATTTTCAAGAAAAATGCTTACTTTTTGTGTTTGTTAAACAGGAAGTCACACAATTGGAAACGCTAGGTGCACAAGTTTCAGGCAAAGGCTGTACAACAACACTGGTAACGGGCAGCCCGACTTTAAACTAGAAAGATCATATGCTGCCCAATTGCGTGCCAACTGCCCGAGAACAGGTGGTGACCAAAACCTGTTTCCATTGGACCCTGGTTCGCCAACAAAGTTTGATAACGGGTACTACAAGAACTTGCTGGCTTTAAAGGGCCTGCTAAGCTCAGATGAAATCCTCTATACACAAAACCAAGAAACATATGATCTGGTAAAACTTTATGCTGAGAATCAAGATGAGTTTTTTAAGCAGTTTGCAAAGTCTATGGTCAAGATGGGGAATATAACTCCATTGACTGGTAATCATGGAGAAATCAGAAAGATTTGCAGGAGGGTCAACAACTGAAAAGTCAAATATTTATGTGTGTTTGTAAAGTTTATCATTTTCATGAATGTAAAGATTTGGTGATCATGGTATACTGTTATGTGAAGTTAAGATTGTATGAAAAGAGTTAAATATATCAAATTTACTTCAGAAACATAAGTCACAATCAATCCTTACTTTTTGAGCAAACAAACAAGAAAATTTGCTCTTCATTTACAGGAGTATGACACGAAGTAGCACTTCATTCATCCTTAAGTTCATCAAACTTTATCGTCATGGAACCACCATCTAGTCTCCTTTGGAGATCTACCATTTCTACAGTTCTTCACATAGCGATCATTATCTTCTGGGCGTTCCTGCAACGGTATACAAGAAAAAAGAAAGTTTCATTTTTGACATTTTTAAAGCCAAAACTGCATACTTTTACAAAGAATTAAACTGGTTTATTCGGGTACCCAGAATTTCAAAACTTTATCACAATTAAAGGGTATTTAAGACATTTCACTATTAGTCATACGCTCTTCAAGCAACATTTATGTCGAAATTTTCATTGGACAGAGATAGTAGCGCACTATTTAGCTTCACAACATGGCACTGATTTTCTACTTAAGAATTAAGATATTTGACTTGTTAAAGCCCTAGATAGAATAAAACCTTCACCGTAGAACTTGATAGCATGGAGAGAATGCTGATGCAGATGGAGCCAACAGTCATGGCTGGTGACCATGAGTCATATAAAATATCTACAAAAGAAAGAACTCTATTAAATAATCATAATTCAAATTAAACCCAAAAAATCAGAAAGACGGGAGCTTATGAAATCCAAGCACCTTTATTACAACACACATTAATCATAACGCGAATAACGCAAACTTAAAGAACGCAAAAGGTTGCAGCAACAGATACAAAAGTACCTAAACAAATATGGCCATTGCTATAGATATGAGGGTGAAGTGGAGCCGGATGCAAAAATATCACCTGCGACATTTCATTAAACACCTTGTAAGCAATAACCCAAAATGCATTTCGACCGACCTAGCTCAAATCACTATCATTTCACCTGAGGCGCTTCCATGGGATAATTCTCCGGGAAATCAACCTGAAGCTGATACTTTTCGTTAGCATAAATGGTTCCCTGAGCTCCATTCACTTCAATCACCCACCTTTACCAAAAAAAAAAACGTGAGTCACAAATAATTTGATACAATTAAGAAACATTTAATTGGAAACGGAATATCCCTTTGATCTGATAATGTGTAAAGAACAAAAACAGTGCAATTGGAATCGAAAGCCCTAGATTGATTGATTGATTTATAAAAGAAATACAAAATACGAAGAATAAGAAACCGTTGAAGGTTGTCGGTGACTTTGTGTGTGAACCCAGATGGAGGATTGATCTGCCACTCCGTCAGCTCCTTTTGAAGTCTATTGCTGGCGATTTTGCTTAGAACCTAATCAGTAATCAACACATATGAATATGAATGAATTATATATAATTACCGATACATATAATAAATACACGCGTGTTTGTATATACAGATGGATAAAGTGAGAAAGATGGGACCTTTCGAGAGGAAGCGGTCATAGCGGCCGCGAGTGGCGGAGGGACGGTGGCTTCGGTTGCCGGAGGTATGGCGGGTTCTTCTTGTTTATTACGCGGATTGGATTGTATGTAATAAGATTTACGATTATTATTATTATTATTTCATTTTCTAAGTATCACGCGTAAGTAGACGTAGATGATTCATAAAGTGGATACATGTTCAACGAATTGTTTGTGGATCATTTTACGGGAAATTTGTTTTTATTCATTCGTTTAATAAAAAAATGAACATTAACAGGAAATTCCGTTTGAATAACAAAAATGAATGAACACAATAGAGGTTGTGTTCGTGAATATTCGGTAATGTGTACGTTTACGTTACTTTATGTTCGTTAATGATTGTTTATTTAAGCTTTCTAATATTTTTTAATGACTTACGTAGAGAATAGTGATGGGACAAATTTTTTTAAAAGGTCGGAAATTTCTAGGCTCCATTGTCTATCGCCATTTAAATTAAAGATAAAACCAAGTTTTCCGGTATAATTTTTATTTTGAGAAATGATTTTATTACGGTTTTTAAATTTTTTCTTTCTAAATTCATATTTCCACATGGCATTTTAAAATCCAACGTTTTGGTTTACCGATTCATGAACACGTTTATGATCGGTGACAGTAGGCATCTTGACAGAATCATTGATTGAGTATTAAAAAACGGTTTGTGGGTGGGCAGCTAATTAAAATTGCCAAAATGTCTCACTTTTTTTATTTTTAAAATTGAGAGGTTAAGTGTTGTTTGGGTTAAAATAGTTATTGTGTACTTGGATTAACCATAAGTTTTGTTTAGAATGGACTTATTTTATCTAGTTGTATAAATTGGGTTTAACTGTTTGATATACGTTAATTCGTCTATATAATTATACATGTATAATTTTAAAATTTTAAATAACTTTTTCTTGATAGTAGGTGTCAATATTTCAAGTGGTCGATTTCAAAACTTCATAGGGGTTGATATAAAAATATTTATCGGTTACTTGGGATTACACTACATATATATATAAAAGGTACAAATATCATGGGATGCGGTGGTATCCAATGCCTCTAAGCTAGATACGTTGTGGATGAAAAATGAAATAAAAAGGAAACGTAAAGGATGTCTAGTGGTGCGTTTTAAATGTAAAAGATACAAAATGGATGTAGTAACATCATTTATATGTTTATTCCACATCCCTGACCTTAAATCAGAGAGAGAGAGAGAGTACTATCTTGATTTAAAACTCGGTAAAGGGGGATCATGTTAGTTCGATAAAGATGGCACTAGAGAAAAACGAAAAGATAGCACTAAAAGGTAAAACTAAAAAGCATGATCGATCCCTTCAAAATATGGAGCACACTCACACGCCTTGCCCCATTGCCCAAACTTTCTAAAAGTATTTTAATATTAATCTGACCAAATTTTAATTCAATAAGTTGAATAAGAATAATTGGCAACTTGGCGTTGCCATTGATCAAAACATAGTAAACGGGAAGTAGTTTTCAATCGGGTATTTATAAGTTTTATTATATTTGTTTTTCATTATCATTATTCAAATTATGTTATTCAGTTTCGTATAAGCCAATGAATCAACATAATTTTGAATAAAATGTATCCATTTTACTAAGTGTTCTTACAAAATGGTTACTGTTTGGAGATTTCCAAAAATAAAATCACCAATAAGGCTATGTGTGTAGTGGAGGGCTACAAATTGGAGGATATCTGACATGTGACGTCTAGTCAGCAAATTGACGATTTTTGTTTTAGGGTGTAATTGTTTTGTAGCTCAATCACATCGTCACGCCATCAATCTTTTTCTTTTTACTTTTTTATAATTAAATTAAACAAATAAAGACTCATTAAATTAGATAAATAAAAATTCATTAAATTAAATAAATAGAAGAATACATTAAAAAAAATACACCAATATTTTTTTTAAAAAATACATATAAAAATACTATTTTAAGACTCGTCTTCGTCCCCGTCCTCGTCTTCGACTTCGTCTTCGTCATCGTATTCGTATTTGTCTTCAACGGGATGATTATCTCAAACGTGTTGAACAAAATCCGCCTTAAGTTGATTATGTATCTCACTTGATGTGAGCTCGTGATTTTTCGTGTTTGTTGTTCTTCGGTTGGTTCATAATATTGTTAAGGAACGCTCCCTGGTATATAAGTGCTGGCATATTGTTTTGTAATTGTCTTCTAAAATATATTATGGAATATGATACATATATACATGACATTGCTCATTTTTTCCAACAACCATACATGACAGGGGGTTTTCACTTAATGCCAACATTTTTTAAGAACCTCGAAACACCTCACGATATCCTTTCGCGCGGACTCTTGCTTTTTCTTAAAATATTCTCTTTTTTCTTCGATCGGGTCTTGAAACGTTTTGATGATGATCGAGTACTCCGGATATATCTCATCTCCCAGATAGTATCCGTGACGGTAGTAGGTATCTTTGGCATAAATGGTAAGACCGGTATGCTACGACTGATGTAACACTCTAGCACGGGCGATGAGTTGAGAACATTTATATCGTTGTTTGACCCGATAGAGCCAAAGTAGGCCGACCAAACCCAAAGGTCCTGTGAACAAATGGCTTGAAGAGTAACCGTTAGTACTACATGGTCACCACGAGTGTATTGACATCGTAATACTGTTGGACAGCTGCCCCATTTCCAATGCATGCAATCTATACTCCCGATCATGCCGGGAAAAGAATGTTTACTTTCATGTACATCATATATGCGACTTAGGTCGTTCGTTGTTGGAATCCTCAAATGTATAATTGTATTATTCATATAGAAATAAATTATTAAAACAATTTAAATTAAAAACAAGTAAGTCAAAAAATAATTAATTTAAACAATTTAAAATAATTAATTAAAACAAGTAGGTTAAATTTTATTTTTTTCGTTTTCTTCTCCATCTTTAAATACTCGTCGTTGATGTTGGTCGTGTTTCCGAATGCGAGGATGCGTAGCGCCGAAGTACACTTTTGTATAGCGGTGAATCCTAAATATCCTCTTGCATCGCGTTTTGTTGAAATACTCCCGCTCCAAATCTTCCGCAATGCTCAAAAATAAACATCTAAACATCCGAAAACGTTCAAACATAGTGTTGTCATATCTAGGCGTGCCATTGAAGTAGTCTTTCATCAAACGCTCGTTCGCATCTGCACAATGTCGAATGATATGCGATCGCCTACAGGGTGGCCGAGAACTAGTAGAGTCAGAAGCTATCTTATTTGCTATGGTCCGAAATGCACTCATGATCTCACCTTCCTGCTCTGTCGTCTCTTGCTTAATTTGATCCATCTTCTTCTTATTTTCAATAAATTCTTCCATCATGTCGGAGGTATTTGTTGAATCCATTTTGGTAAAGAAAGTTGGTATATGAAAATGGTGAAAATGGTTTTTTGGAGGTTGAGTTAGTATATGAAATGATGAGAATGGTTGAATTGGTTAGGTATTTATATTAATTTTGTGCATTAATATATACATATATATATATATATATATATTTATATATAATGTTTTTGACAGTTCAAAAGTCAAAATTAAATAATAATATTCTTCAAACTAAAAGCAGTGACAAATATATGTCGGCCCCCCTCTTATTGCTAAATGGGGGGAGGGGGGGGGGGGGGGTTGTTCCTCTCACATATCGTCATTGTAACCTAATTTTGTAGCCACACTACACATTGTCTAACTTCTTGATTAAACCAACATGTTATAACTATTATATCATCTAATAACTTTTAATGTTTACCTATAAAAATATATATGTTTTTACATGTCAAAAAGTAAATTTATTAAGCTTAAAATGCTAGCACAACTTATTTATCCATTATTTAAATGTCTATAATGGCTATAATGGATCGATTTCTATACTCTATCATGCTCTAAACAAAGATGTTTAGCAAAGCAAATTGTATTTTCAAAGAATAAAGCAACGTAATTACATGATGCCACACCATTAGAAAAAAAGAGCATCATCAACTGACCTCATTAAAAATTAGAAAATTCAACTGAACGTAGGAATTCTTTTGGTAACGCATGTTGGTGATCTATTAGTCGTTGATCCATCGGTTATATTGTCATGGCAATTGCCACTACATCCATTGAAAATTGTCGCTGGTAATCTTGTCAAATTGTGGGAAAAAGCATTACCCAAAAGTCATGCTCCGACCACCTTCATTAATCAAGCCCTTCTGTTTTATGGTGTCGACGACATCATCTTGATTGCGTTTTGATTTTAAGGTTTTAAATTATAAAAGTGATGAAGCACCCGTCACTTGAACCATTGCATTCCAACCCTTTACCCACTTTCACCTTTCCCCCATCTTGAAATGATCTCGTGAACCCGTGAATCCCCATCCCGTGAACCCTTAGAGCAGTTGCGACGTTGATCTTTCGAACCCGTGCTCGAATCCACCCGTGCTCTCATCTGGGAGACGCCCCGGTGGGCCTTAGTCATCATTCTTAAAGTGAAGGGACTAGTGATGGATAACAAATATAAACCAAGGACTGAAAAAAAAACATCCATAAATCAAACTTTCCCCCAAGAAAACCCCCAATTTCAGTTTCTAACTGATGTTCAAAACCCTAATTACACAATTCAGCCATTAATTTTCTTCAATTCCTACTCTCAATCAAAACCCATCTCTGATTTCTATTCACTGACTCGCTTACAATGTCGAATTTTTCTCAGAAGCCCACAAACATTTTAAATATTCTAGACAGCGATGACGAAGCCGACGATCGACCACCTAGACCGGAAGTCCAGAATAACCCGGCCGATGACCGGCGATTAGAGAACCGGAGCTTCTGGAAAGCCGGAGCGTTTGATATTGGCCCAACAAAATGGAATCCCTCACAAGGTTAATCCGTTTTAGGGTTTGCATTGTAACAATTTTACAGTAATTTAAATCGAAATTGCTGTAATTGTGCATAATTGACTTGCATGGTTATTGAATGGTGTTTTGGTTTGTTGCAGGTGAATTAGAACATGCCCGCGTGCACCCGAAGTTTCTTCATTCCAATGCAACCTCACATAAGTGGGCTTTTGGAGGTGTGATTTAATATTATTGATGTTATTGTTCAGAGTTAATACTCACAATGTGCTTGTATCTTATTGCAGCTATTGCTGAACTTTTGGATAACGCAGTTGATGAGGTAACGATTAGTAGTTATGGAGTATTAGTGCTGCATTTTCGTTGTTATCTTGCATTGGTGATTGAGATATTTAGTTTGTTTTATGAGACTAATGTTGTTAATCTTGTGTAACAGATTAACAATGGGGCAACTTTTGTGAAGGTGGACCGCGTTTACAGCAAAAGAGATAACTCTCCCGCGTTACTTTTTCTTGGTACCAATGTTGATGCATTTAATGGTGGTTATAATGCTTTATAAGGTTAATTCGGTAACTTGATTTACTGTTACAGACGATGGAGGTGGAATGGATCCGGATGGTATTCGGAAGTGCATGAGTTTGGGATACTCAACTAAGAAAACCAACAATACAATTGGGCAATGTAATTCCATTGTGCTTCTAGAAGCTTTTTTGTTTAATGTATAAAAGTTTTTGACTCTGAATTCATTTGAAAGTGTTTATGTTTTATTTATTTTTTTCAGATGGTAACGGCTTCAAAACAAGCACTATGCGGTAAGGAGCCGACGTGATCGTTTTCAGCCGTGCATATAGGAATGGGTACTGTTTAATTTTGTTTAAATTATTGTGTTGGAATGGAGAATTATGCTCTTAATGTTATTTGATGCTACCGTTTTGTAGACGAGCAACTCAGAGTGTTGGTCTTTTATCCTATACGTTTCTACGCCGAGCCGGACAGGATGACGTTATTGTCCCAATGGTAGATATTTAAATTTAACTCATGATTTAAAATGTCACATATGTAATTGTCCCATTGGCAGATTGATTTTGATATCACGAAGCGTTGGTCAGAACCGATATTATATGGCACTCAGGAGGATTGGTCTACTAACTTAAACACAATTCTCGAGTGGTTCCCGTTTGCTACAAAAGATGACCTAATTCAACAGGTTTGTTTGAGTTTATTTAATGACTTACAGTATATCAGCTTTCGTTACATTGTTTTTTTTTTTAAATCTTTTTTCAGTTTGAAGATATCGGGTCACACGGGACAAAGATAATCATATATAACTTATGGCTCAATGATGAAGGCATCTATGAGTTAAACTTTGATGAAGATGATGAGGTTATGTTTTGCAAACTGTTGATATGAATATTATTACACCAGTACTGAATATTATTTTGATGATAATAATATAGGATATAAAACTGAGAGATGAAGCTGCTCGTGTGTCTAAACTGAGCAGGAAGGCTGTGGATATGCAGGCACACATTTCTTACCGCCTTCTTCATTCATTAAGGGTGGTTATTTAAATCTTAAAACTATTAAAACGCTACATTTGGTGTCATTATTGACATATTGTGCTTCCTTTTTAGGCGTATGCTTCTATGTTATACCTCCAAAAGTTCAACAACTTTAAAATCATCTTAAGAGGGAAACCCGTAGAGCAGTATAATATAGCAGATGATTTGAAGTTTCGGGAAGTAATCGTCTACAAGCCACAAGTTTCTTCTGTGCAACACGTAATAAATCCTTTGTATATCTGTATGATTTATATATATACAACGACAACCATACCTGGTAAAAATCCCATGAATAGCAACGCTATTAGTAGGATCTTGGGAGGGTGAGATGTAGCCGGACCGTACCTCTACTTCAAAGAGACCCCCAACTTTGAAACCATATGTGTGAAACAGTATAAAAGAAACACACAGTTGAAGACTAGAAACTCTAAACAACAAGGCAAAAAAAATAGATAAATAATATATATATATGACTCTTATTACTTGTCAATTTGATGTAGGCTGTTGCGGAGACAACTCTTGGATTCATCAAAGAAGCACCGGCTCTTGGGATTACTGGATTTAACGTGTACCATAAAAACCGTCTGATTCGTGTATGCATTTCTAACATCAAGACTTTGATTTTTACTAGAATGCTTTAAGGCTAGTATATAACTCAAATTGTTTCAGCCTTTCTGGAAAGTAACAGGTGAAGGACATTCTAAAGGGTATGGAATTGTTGGAGTTCTAGAAGCAAATTTCATAGAACCGGCACACGATAAGCAGGATTTTGAAAGATCATCCGTGTTTTCACGGCTGGAAGTGAAGCTAAAACAGATGCAAATGGAATACTGGTTCGTTTATTTTAAACACTATCACGCATTGAGTTTGTTTTTTTTTTTAATAATTTGTTCCCAACAACACAGGAGAGAACACTGTCACTTAGTAGGTCACCAACCCGATCCAACTTACTTGCGCAAGTTGCAAAAGACTAATTCTGTACCGCTTCAAACCCGAGGTGAACCACTTAACCACACTGTTCCGGGTCACGTGGTTAGCCCCAGCCCTGGTTTGAGTGGTCCACAGATTCATGACAGAACAATGGTTCGGCCTCCTGGTTTCCAAACAGTGAGTCTTGATCAAGAAGTGGCGTGCACTACTGATGATCCTAGGTTTATTGATGAAATATGCGATGAGAACATTCAATTATTCATGAGGTAGAAATTACTATTTTGCCCCCTTGCATGTGTTCTTAATGTGTAGCTGGCAGCTTTTATACCTTAATACTATTTTGTAGGTGTGAGCAGTATATGCTAAGGGAGACCGAGTTGAAATCTACCGTAAGTCAAAGATTTAGCTAAACCTTTTGAATTTGACTATTTGATCTTTCGAGTGCATATTTTTGAATTTTTTAATTTGAATCAGGTGGACGAATTAGAGAAACAAGTTGCAGACACGAAAAGAAAATGTGCTGAACTTTCTTCACGTCTCGAGTTTCTAAAGAAGCAGAAATATGTAATATGAGAAATACCCATGAAATTTGGTTAACTAGTTTGGTCGAGTATGTTTAGCTTTTACTCTTTCGTAGTGCTCCAATGGACGCATAAAAGAATGGTTATCGTGTTCGCAGGTGTGCATTAAGTGGTGCTTGATCTAACTTAGTCTTGATGTTTCTGATTGTTTTAACTTGAAAGTCACAAAATAAAATGTCACAAACGTTCAGGGTTTAATCAAACTGTAGATGGAAGTTCTATGTTAATATGAGAGTTCTAGAGAAATTAGGGTGTTATTTGCAACTTCTCACTTTTGAGTAGAGAGGCTGATTGCAACATAGAGGAAAACACCCTGTACGCCACTGCAACATAGGTATGGGTTTTAGAGCATCCACATCTATAAACCAATTCAAACCTTCACCTCATCGTCACATCATACTCTAATCATTTCTTTAAAAATCCCCCACTTTTTACTCTACCCACAAACCAATAAAAACCTTCACCTTATCTTCCACATTATTACCTACTTTTACTATTAAATATTTAATAAATTACTTTTACAATACATTAATTTTATAATATTATTATTTAAAATTACTTTAAAAATATTTAATATTACCAGAAAAAAATAATTTAATTAATGTATAAAAAATTATATATTTTTCGTGCATTAAATTTTTTTTTGAAAAGAAAAGACTAAAATATATAAGAAAAAACCTAAAATGTTTAAAGAAAACCATACATTAACTGAAATCGACAAGTTACATGAAACATAAATTAAACATACATCACATTAAAATGAACATAACATAAGAAATACACACTCATATATTAGACATACATAAATTAAAAACCTACTCATCATTATCATCATCATCATCATCATCTGGCATATCCCACTTATTCCTGATCGCTTCACACTGACGAAGATGCACCTTAAGTCCCTTCTTATTCATACCTGTAGTAGGCATCTTTAGCACGTTCATGTCGTTAGTGTATATTATATAGTCAAGTTTTTCATTGAAGGAGTTCATAGCTTCAATCTTCCCACCCACCAAAGTTTGCATTAGTTTAATCTCTTGTTCTTCGGGTTTCTCCTTCGCCTCTTTCGCCTTCGCTTTCATCCTTGCCTTAGCTTTCTTATGGCCAGTTGGACGAGGCAACTCTTCATACTCTGGAAACTAATTAGGACTTTCCATGTTCAGTGTAAAATCATCAAGGGAAATAGGAGTGTCATCAGTGTTGGAAGCCGATGTTGATAATCCTCAGAAGCTGATGTTTTCGTTCTTTTTGTTACACTCGTACCCCTTGATACCATTTTGGGTTGTCCTTAGCGATTGGAAACAAATGCTCGTACTTAAACGAGCTCTTCATTTCTTGGTGGTAATCTTCTTTTGCAAGATTCATGATTTGCTCATCTGACATACCGCTCCCCACTGTTCATACTCACGGTTGTAAATTTCACAAAACCTTGTCAACCCATGAGCAAACAGATGATAGTGTGATTTTACTTGTTGCACTGTACGGCTTGACTTACCAGTTTCATGACAGAAATAACTGTGAACGCGAGAAATCACGTCCCTTTTGGTTTTTTCCGACAATTGCGTCATCAGAAATGTGAATGTAGCCTTGAAGTAAAATGATTTCTTCCCAATGAGTCCACCTTTGAGTGGCAAGTGTTGGCGTAGAAGATGACCCTTCCATTTTTTTCCCTTTTTTCTTTGAATATGACGATGGTGCACATGGTTCTTGGGTCGACACCCTAGGTGATTGTTTGTCTAGAGACGATGGATAAGACATGTATTGAGGTGGGTAAGACATTTGTTGAGGCGGATAAGACATTTGTTGAGGCGGATAAGAAAATTGTTGAGGATGATAAGCCATTTGTTGAGGAGGAAGATTCATGTATTGTGGAGGATAACCACCTTGAAGTGGTACTAGGTTTGGGTTGTTTGATTGGGCAAATGTTGAGTGTTGGTGCCGGGAAAACCCGAGTGCTGGGACATTGGATGACTCGCTCGGGTTTGGGGTAAAGCCACTTAGCAAATTTGAAAATGGGAATTGGTTTTCCATACTTGATTAGGAGTACGGGGGTAGTAAGAATTATATGATGGTTGAAAGAGACGAGGAGTTGAAAGTGTTGGTGTAACTGAATAAGATAGAGTAGGGGTATTTAAAGTGCTAACCAATGGTCATATTTTTTTCCCAACGGTCATTTTTGTAGCCAACGGTCATATTTTTTTCCCAACGGTCATTTTTGTAACCAACGGTTATTTTTGTAACCAACGGTCATAATTTTTTTCCCAACGGTCATTTTTGTAACCAACGGTCATATTTCTTTTCCCAACGATCATTTTTGTAACCAACGGTCATATTTGTAACCAACGGTCATAATTTTTTCCCAGCGGTCATTTTTGTAACCAACGGTCATAATTTTTTTTCCCAATGGTCATGTTCGATCTTTCCCGAACGGTCTAATTATTAAGATATGTTTTATATTGTGTGATTATAAAATTAAAACATTACTTGGATAAAATAAAAAGATTACATGAATAAAACTAAAACATTGCATGGATAAAACTAAAAGAAAAGCTACCCCTAACTATGGTAACTGCATATTAGCCCAGATATGTTGTACTAAATCTTGTCGAAGGATATGGTGGGCATCCTTATTACACAAATGTTTGTACCTCTCCATACATTGTGCAAAAGCTTCAGACGGTCCAGGTATTGGCAGCTGCACATCCACTTTTACCTCATCGGTCCAGTCGGTTACAAATTACCCCTCATCCTGCACAATTATGTTGTGCAATATAATGCATGCATACATAATATCAGAAATTGTTTTTATGCTCCAAATCCTTGCAGGGCCTTTTATAATATGCCATCGACCTTGGAGGACCCCAAACACCCTCTCCACATCCTTTCTTGCTGACTCGTGACATTTTTTGAAAGCTTTTGCTTCGTCAGTGTGTGGATACTTGAAGCTTTTCACAAGTGTCGACCATTCCGGATAGATTCCATCTGCATGATAATATCCTTGATTGTATTGTCTACCGTTTACAGTGAAATGACATGGTGGTGCATAACCCTCAACCACATCGTTGAACAGTGGTGACTGGTTTAAAACGTTGATGTCATTATTCGATCCGACAATGCCAAAATAGGCATGCCAAATCCAAAGATCGTGTGATGCAACTGCCTCGAGCATTATGGTTGGATATCCATGGTCACCTCGCGTATATTGCCCGTGCCATGCTACAGGACAGTTTTTCCACGCCCAATGCATACAATCAATACTTCCCAACATACTAGGAAACCCGTGGATGGTTGAATGATTCTCCAATATCCGTTGGATGTCATTCTCGTTAGGTCTTCTAAGATATTCTTTATGCTAAAGTTCGATGACACCCTTGCAGAATTTTTTAAGAGACTCCATGGCCATACTCTCGCCAATGCGTACATATTCATCAACTGCATCGGCTCCTACGCCGTATGCCAACTGACGTATGGCAGTTGTGCATTTTTGGCAGGGAGAAAGACCCCGTTGTCTAGTTGCATCCGCTCTTTGTGTAAAGTGTTATAAATTGGCCTCCAAATCATTTACGATTCTAACAAAAAGTGGATGCCGCATTTGGAACCGACGCCTAAAGGTCATAGCATCGTACACTGACTTCTCAGCAAAGTAGTCTTTCCAGAGTTGTTCGAACCCTTTCTCATGACCCCTATCTACATTTGCACGTCTCCCCAATCTACTTCTGGAGGTTGAGGCTGCGTTTTCCCGACGTGCACGTCTCTGTTTCATCATCTCGAGCAATTCTTCGACGTCATTAGACATAAATTCTTGGAATTGTTGGACGGCTATTTGAACGACTTGATTTTGAATATCAGGATTCAAGTATGGGTTTATAGTGGGTGGGGGTTGTTGGCTTACTTCATCGTTATCACTTGTGTAGTCGGTTTCCTCATCGTTCGCACTCAAGGGTTGTGTTACTTCATCGTTGGAACTCATTTTTTTAGATATATTGTGGTGAGAGTATTTGAGAAATTTTGGTGTGAAGAGTGTTGTATTGAGTAGAGAAATGTGTTATTTATAGTGTGATAGGGTTAAATAATTTATTTATTTATTTTATGTAAACATAATTATATTATTATTATTATTATTATTATTATTATTATTATTATTATAAAAGAGCCGTTGTTGGCTAAAGATATATTATTATTATTATTATTATTATTATTATATAAAATCTTCATCACCTACCCACCAAGTCACCAACACAAACAACACACCCACCAACACAAACAACACAGACAACAAACCCACCAACACAAACAACACAGCTCCCCAAACCATCGATCCGTATTCCTTGTCTTCCTCCGTCGGCTTCGTCTTCCTCCATCGTCTTCGTCTTCCTCCGTCTTCTCCGTCTGCCAAAACCCACCTACCCACCGCCTGCCTCAGTCTTCCTCCGTCTGCCGCCGGCTGGGTGACCCAACAACGCCGGGCGGTGATTGCCGCCGGCACCGCCCGCCCGCCATGTCATTAATTTATTGTTTTTTACTTGATGCTGGGCCCATTTCAAACTCCATCACAAACGTTTGTGATCTCAAACAAACCTCCAACCCTCCGTTTTCCTCCACCGATAAAAACCTCCGCTCGTCCGTTTGCTCCAGTCCACGTCAACACAAACCTCTCCACGTCACGCCGGTGGAGATGCTCTTACTAAGACTATGTGTTATCTTGGATTCATCTAGTAATATTGTGCCATGCAGTGCTGACTGGACGTAGACTGTAAACTTGTTGAAAATTGAAACCCTTGTTGAAGCCACCTAAGCTTGTTGTGGTTCTGGTGAATGGGGGGCTTCATCAACATTTTTTTTTTCTTATCAAAATTCAAAAAAATAATATAATTTATTAGATAATTTTCTAATAAAAATAAAACATTAAACATTGTTAACAAAAAAAAATATAAATGCATTCCCGTTTTCTTTCTCTTTAATCTTTTTTCTTTACATCCAATCCATGCTACTTTAATAGTTATATTTGGGGAATATTTTATAGAATATTAACAAACTTTTAAAAATGTTCCAATTAGGTCACTGATGCATATTTTCCCCAAATCAGGTCATTAAATCTTCAAATCAAGTCTAACAGATTTTTTTGTGCATCAAGAAAGAAATGGAGGATAAGATGTGGCGGTTGGAATTTGCAATATATGTAGTTAAATTTAAAAAAGAGTTAAAGTGCCATTTTAGTGGCCGTGGGTTGTTCAATTACGCAACTTTAGTACCATTTTTGAATTCATTGAAAATGACTACCCCGCTTTTCTAAAAAACTTGTCATTTTAGTACTTTTTTCTAATTCTGTCTATTTTTTCCGTTAAGTTAGGGGTAAACTGGTAATTTCGTTTATTTTATTTATTTTCTCTTTTGAGCTAAGTGTTATTTTCATACCTATGGTTTGTTCAATTACGCTACTTTAGTACCTTTTTTGAATTTATTGCAACTGGATACTTTGATTACTTTTGGATACATAGGCAAACCAAAAGTGACATATTACATTTTAAAATTGAAAGGCAATTAAAATACATGATAGATGATGAAAAACAACCATGAAATGTATAACATATTTTTTTTAAACTTTTGTTCTTGATTGCCAATTTACTTCCAGTAGCTCGAGCTCTTTGACACATCGGATGATCAAACCAAATAACAATCCCACAACTTCGCACCTCTTAGTATAACATCAATTGAACATGCAGATGGGTAGCTTCGCACCTATTTATTTTCCGTAATTGCACTCCTACTCTCAATGGGCAAAGTTCTCTATTGATCTTATTCCAATGCAAATGGGTAGCTTTGACGCCATCATTGGTATGGATTGGCTCGCAAATCACCATGCCGAGATTCTATGTTTCGAGAAACTTATTCGTATCCCTGTCGATGGGGGCGTAGTTCTAAACGTTCCCGGAGAAAGACCATTCTCAAAGCTAAACCTCATGTCGTGCCTCAAAGCCCAACGTTATTTACGGAAGAAGTATGTCGCCTTTTTAGCCCATGTCACCACAAAATTCCATAAGAAAAGCAACTTTCCGATATCCCGGTTGTTCGCGACTTCCCCGAAGTCTTTCCTGATGATGTTTCCGGACTCCCTCCCGTATGCCAAGTGGAGTTCCGTATTGACCTCATTCCGAGAGAAAACCCCGTAGCCAAAGCACCTTACCGTCTTGCACCCTCCGAAAGGCAAGAACTCTCGAGCCAAATCTAAGAACTCACGGACAAGGGTTTCATTTTCCCGAGTTCGTTTCCATGGGGCGCATCCATTTTGTTTGTCAAGAAGAAGGACGATACTCTTTGTATGCGTATTGATTACTGCGAGATCAATAATCTTATTATCAAGAACCGTTATCCCCTTCCGCGCATCGATGATATTTTCGATCAACTCCAAGGAGCCGCATGCTTGTCCAAGATTGATCTCTGTTCGGGTTATCACCAACTCCGTGTCCACGAAGATGATATACCCAAGACCGTTTTCCACACTCGTTATGTAACATTTTGGATTTTCCAAACCCGTATTCGTGTACGTTTAACCCGACCCGAAACATTTTTAGATCCTTATTATTATTGAAAATCAAATGTTTATAAGTATTTAAGTTTCCATATGTTTACTTCAGGCCTGTCATACTTTAAAAGATGTTCAATTCTTAATTTATGCATAAAAGATTCATTAATTATCCAATTCTCAAACTACATGGACTAACAGTGTCAAATTTGAAACTCCCTCTCATTTTGGCCGGAGCACCATGTGATGGGGTGGCCTAGGCCCACCGCGCGGTGCTATGGGCAACCTGCACAGATCATGTAGCCAATTTTCTTTCCTAATTTGTTTTTAGCCCGAAATCGTTTATTTTTGAACTAAATCAAGTGTTTTAAGCTCCAAGAAAACTAATATAACTTACATACTTGTCCACATACATTACCCCTTCCACAAGATTGAATTATGTCTGCATATTAGGTTGATTTGATCGTTAAAACTCGATTCGGTTTCCTAAACGAGTAAATATACTAAATATGGTTCGTTTTTGTAATCTCTATATAAACACATCATAATTCTCATGTCACAAACTTCCTCATTCCCTAACTCACTAATCCCAGTCGTCACCTACCTCTGTTCATCACCAAACCCTTTGGTTTTTGCTTATTTGTTGAAGATACAAGCTTGTTCGTTTGACTTTGCATGCCTATGGACCTTTGACTCATCGTATCCGTTGATTCTTTCACTTTCCGGGTAAGTTGTAAATATAGAAATCGTTCATATATATTCCGTAGTCAATAAATTTCAATCAATTTCAGTGGTTGAAGGGTGTTGACTGGTCAATTAGTTTAAAACTCGTTAAAGGGCAAAATAGTCAACAAGTTTGACTTTACATTTTCTCATACTTCCGGTCGTATTCAATGTTCGGTCCAGAAGACTTTTATTCTCGTAACGTAATTTTAATGCTACTTACCAAAACCCGAATTCAGACTCGCTGTTAGGAATCTGGTCAGTACCAGCTCGCTTAAATCTTAAAACAAACATAACTTGAATTCGAAACGTCCATTTGGATTGATTCCAGCGGAAACGAGTTTGTTTTTATTTGTATTATCATATCCTAAAGTATCAGATTCTGAATTGTTTATATCGTTTGACATATAGTAGGCGAGTCACTTATTCGTTAACTCGCTTATTCATATTTATATTCGTTTGTCATTAATCTAAGGTGAGTTTATTATTCCCCTATTTTACCAACTTTTCTAAACGTTTTGGGGACATATGCGTACATATCCGTATTTCATACTATATATATATATATATATATGGAGATGATCAAGAGAAAACTCACCTTTAGAGAGAAAACTAAAGTTCCTAAAAACTCGTAAAGAATTATTTTTAATTAAAAATAAAAAAATATTTTCAAAAATCTGTTTTAGCCATTATTCTTATATTTTCTTATATTTCACTGGAAAAATATAAAAAAAATATAAAAAAATAAAAAAAACCCGCTGTAATGCACATACGTATTACTGTGCGATACCGTTGTATTACACATGTGTAATACTATGTATTTTTGAGTTTAATAGTGTTTTATTGTATATATTCAATATTTGTGTATTGTATATGTGTAGTAGTGTTGTATTATATGGAAAAAAAATAATAATAAAATAAAAGTCGTTGTGGTGCACATGTGCGTTAATGTTGTATTACACATACGTACAAATGTGTATTCGATGTGTGTATTAGGCTTATATTGCATATATACAATAGTGTGTATCAAATATGTGCAATAGTGTTGTATTCTATACAATACAAACACTTTTGCACATATGCAATACACACTATTACACATGCGCACCATACCGACGAGGTTATCGACAAGGTTTTTTTTTGAACCAATAACATATAAGAATAATGGAAAAAAAAGAAACTTCAAAATTTTTTTTTAAAAAAAGTTAAAAATAGTTTTTTAGAAATTTTTAAGTTTTCTCTTTAAGAGGAGTTTTCACTAGAACCCACCCCTATATATATATATATATATATATATATATATATATATATATCAAACAGATGCATACGTGTAATTGTGAGTGACTTAATAAAATATACGTGTTACATGCTTACTTGTGTTAATATTCATTCATTCGTATATTCGGAGGGGTCCAAAGTATTCCCATGTATTGGGTGCTAATGCTATTGACCAACGCCCGATTCGCTTGGAAACGGTGTTATTATTATTTGCTCGTGGTTGATTTACCGGCGTCCGATTCGCTTGGCATGGTTTAATTTACTACGTTATGCATATTTATATTGTTGTGTCAAAATCTGGTGATATTCTCACTCAACTTTATGTTGACAAACTCTTTCCATTTTCTACACATATGCAGGTTGCTTGTATTGAAGATTGAAGTTTGGACAGTTAGACAAGACCTTAGGATATAATCAAGATAATCATTATTTGATGTAACACCCCGACCGATGGCGGATTATACATCGGGGCGCCACGTATTGTTTCATTACTCGTGACACTATTTGGGTGTCAATATTTAATAAATACATTTCATTGCGCACGCGCAGAACACGACATAAAGTAACATAAATCATATCATAACTCAAAATATTCAAATAAAATAATTTGTCTTGATACATTTTAATCTAGGTCCAAACAAAAGAAAACGTCCTACGTGTCCTTGAGATTCCCAAAAGCAGCTACAGCAAACCTGAACATGTGTTAAAATAAAACGTCAACACTTGCGTGTCGGTGAGAAATCAAGTTTAATAGATATAAATAGATAATAATAAACACTGCGCGCAACATGTGCTTAACTGGGGTTTAACATAGGGTGTAATCAGATTGTGATCAAGCCTAAATAGATCATAGCTCATAGTTCAATCCGTGCTCCCAATTGAGCACAAAAACGAGAAATCATACGTGCATGTGTAAACAAAACAAGAAAACCGTAAACGATAGGTCTCCCGTGTTCATCTAATGGATCCATGAAAACTTCGGAATAGGCCGTCAAAGCGGTTAATGATTCACACATACAAATAAACAGCCAAGTAAACGTCCATAACACATGGGGTTTTGCGCACATAAATTTCATAAACAAGTTTAAGACTCAAGTTGTACGAACACATGAACATCCCAAAACGTTAAAAATAAAAGGGGATTAAGTACGAGATTACTCACTTGTAAACGGCGCGAAGAAAGATAATGCAAGAACCAACTTTTAAACAAGCACAAGTTAACCTATAAATAAGAGGTTATTGGTTTAACGATTGGTTTTTATGTCTTGAATATATGCAGTAAGTATCGATGTTAGTTAAACAAATTAAAATAAAATATATATAATTATATTTACCGAGATTCAGGGCAGAACAGAAGAGAAGACGGATGCAAGGAGAAGAGTTGGAGGCGCTGCTGAGGAACTACGGCAGAGAGCAAAAGGGGAGAGAGATTTGGGGAGTGTTAGTGTAGTGTGTGTAGTGTAAAGAAATTAGCTTAATTTATAGGAAAACCCAAGGGAACACAATCCCTTGAAAAGGGGAAAAGATCTTATCAAATCAAGCAAAAGATATCTAAAAGCACAAGAATCCAAAAGCAAAAGATATCAAAAGATATGCCGGCAGCTGCAGGGGATGGAGAAAAGCTGACAGGTTACAGGTCAAAGCATGGGAGGTGTTAGATAAAACACTGTTCAAGACATGCAAAAGAAGATTTCAAAAGATTATGTCAGTCACTTTTTCTGTCAACCAATAGGATTGGTGCGCATGCTGCGCCGAAAGTGGCTTTTCGGACAGATGTCGGAGCTGACCTAAAGTGCTCATACAAAAGATAAGATATTTCAAAAGCATACAGGCAGGCTTAAACAGAAGAAAAGACTTAAGGTCTAGCGCGAGAAGACTCGAGCGCTGCGCGCGAGGGCGAAGGCAGACAGAGAACAATCCTTAGCGCGCCGCGGGAAGAACTACAATCCTTAGCGCGCCGCGGGAAGAACTACAATTCTTAGCGCGCCGCGAGAAGAACTATAATCCTTAGCGCGCCGCGGGAAGAACTACCATTCTTAGCGCGTCGCGGGAAGAACTACAATTCTTAGCGCGCCGCGGGAAGAACTACCATTCTTAGCGCGCTGCGGGAACAGTTCGCCTCGCGTATCGCAGGAACAGTTGGTCTTCGCGCAGGCTTCCTTGTAAGGAGTCTGGCGCGTGGAGCTGCGCAGGCATCCTTAGGCGGGAAGAACCAAAGGACAAGCAAAGAGTTAAGAGAAAAAGGGGGTTTCAAGGCTTAAGGGTTAAGCAGAGGGGCGGGACGGCGACAAGAAAGAAAAAGAGGCGGGACGGCGACAAGAAAGAGAAAGAGGCGGGACGGCGACAAGAAAGAGAAAGAGGCGGGACGGCGACAAGAAATTATTATTATTAGTAAGTAATATAAAAATTTATATATATATATATAATTTATTTAAATGTTAAATTTACAAAGATTAATAATCAAGTTTTAAATCATAAAAAAAGAATCGGATTCGAAAACGGGTACCTGGGTCGGGTCGGATTGGGCAGTTGTCACAGTCTCCCCTACTTTAAGAAATTTCGTCCCGAAATTTATCTCGAAGTAGGATGCGCAGAGAAAAGGTGCGGGTACTTGATCTTCATCTGATCTTCCCTTTCCCAAGTGAACTCGGCTCAGCGCTTGGACTGCCAACGAACTTTGACAATAGGGATGCGACTGCGCTTGGTTTGCTTTACCTCGCGATCCATAATCTCAACAGGCTTCTCAACGAAATGCATAGATTCATCAACTTGAACTTCATCAAGTGGTATGTGGAGGTTCTCGTCAGCTAAACATTTCTTGAGATTGGATACATGGAAAGTTGGATGCACATTGCTGAGCGCGGGCGGTAGGTCAAGCTTGTAGGCAACTTTTCCCACCCTCGCAAGAATCTTGAACGGACCAACATAACGAGGTGCAAGCTTACCTTTCTTCCCAAAGCGGACAACACCCTTCCAGGGCGACACTCTGAGGAGAACAAGATCACCAACTAGAAATTCGAGAGGCTTCCGCCTGCGATCTGCGTAACTCTTCTGTCGGCTTCTGGCAGTCAGCAGATGATCACGGATCTTGGCGATTTTATCGGTGGTCTCTTGAACTAGTTCGGGTCCTGTGATTTGAACTTCACCCACTTCGTTCCAACAAATCGGTGAACGGCACTTTCGACCGTAAAGTGCTTCAAATGGGGCCATACCGATGCTGGAATGATAGCTGTTATTATAAGAGAACTCGATCAGAGGTAGGTGTGAATCCCAATTACCTCCAAAATCAAGAACACAAGATCGAAGCATATCCTCAAGGGTTTGGATGGTTCGCTCAGACTGTCCGTCAGTCTGAGGATGATATGCAGTACTCATGTCCAAACGAGTTCCTAACGCAGATTGGAGAGAATTCCAAAAGCGAGATATAAAACGGCCATCGCGATCGGATATGATGCTCAAGGGAGTACCATGACGGCAGACAATTTCTTTGACATAAAGATGCGCAAGTTGTTCAACACGGTAGGTTTCACGAATGGGCAGAAAGTGGGCAGACTTGGTCAATCGATCCACTATTACCCAAATGCTATCATGTTTGCTTGCGGTCAAGGGTAACTTGGTGATAAAGTCCATTGCTATACTTTCCCATTTCCACGTAGGAATTTCAGGTTGTTCGAGCAAACCAGACGGGCATTGATGTTCAGCTTTTACCTTAGAACAAGTTAGGCATTTAGCTACGAACACAGCAATATCCTTTTTCATACCAGGCCACCAATAAGAAAGGCGCAAATCTTTGTACATTTTGTCAGCACCAGGATGAACGGAATACCGGGTTTTGTGCGCTTCACTCAGTAAGACAGAGCGAAGATTCTCATCATTGGGGATCCAGATGCGATTGAGATAACAGAGAATTCCATTCAGGTTAGGGGCTAGGTGCGCTTCTGCACCACACGCTAACTCGGCGCGTAGGTTGCCTTTGCTGATCGATGCGCGCTGCGCGTCGAGAATGCGCGATTCAAGATCGTTTTGGATCGGCGCGAAATGAAGCTGCGTGCGCGGCAAGATACAGTTGAGTTGACTGGGTTTGCGGCTGAGCGCATCGGCTACCACATTAGCCTTTCCCGGGTGATATCGGATCTCACAATCGTAATCGCTGATGAGTTCGTTCCATCGGCGTTGTCTCATGTTAAGTTCCTTTTGATCAAAAATGTGCTGAAGGCTTTTATGGTCGGTATAAATGATGCACTTAGTCCCATAGAGGTAGTGTCTCCAGATTTTTAAGGCAAATACAACTGCACCAAGTTCGAGGTCGTGAGTCGTATAATTCTTTTCATGAATTTTGAGTTGCCTAGACGCGTAAGCAATAACCTTGCCTCGTTGCATAAGTACACAACCGAGACCTTGGTTGGAGGCATCACAATAAACGACAAAGTCGTCAGTACCCTCAGGTAACGCTAGAACAGGAGCTTCGCACAACAATTGCTTGAGCGCTTGAAAGGCTTCTTCTTGCTTAGAGCCCCAAATATACGGTTTGCCTTTGTGCGTTAATGCTGTTAAAGGCAAGGCGATTTTTGAGAAGTTCGAAATGAATCGCCGGTAGTAACCAGCTAAGCCCAAAAAGGAACGGATTTCGGTAGGAGTGGACGGTGTAATCCAGTTCTTGATTGCTTCAATTTTGGATGGGTCGACATGAATACCCATCTTGTTTACAACATGACCAAGAAACTGTACTTCATCCGACCAAAACTCACACTTGGAGAGTTTGGCATAGGGTTGTTCGGTTCGAAGCTTTTGCAACACCAACTGAAGATGTTGTTCATGCTCGGCCTTGGTTTTGGAATATACCAGAACGTCATCGATAAACACGATCACGAATCGGTCCAAGAAAGATCTACACACCCGGTTCATTAGATCCATGAAAACAGCGGGTGCGTTGGTTAAACCGAAGGGCATGACCAAGAATTCAAAATGACCGTAGCGGGTTCGAAAAGCAGTCTTGGGGATATCTTCTTCGCGGATACGCAACTGGTGATAGCCAGAACGGAGATCGATTTTGGAGAAACAAGAGGCACCTTGGAGTTGGTCAAAGAGGTCGTCAATACGCGGTAAGGGATACCGGTTCTTAATGGTGAGCTTGTTCAGCTCGCGGTAATCGATACACATGCGAAACGAACCGTCTTTCTTTTTAACGAACAAAACCGGAGCACCCCATGGCGAAGAGCTAGGGCGAATGAATCCTTTATCGGTCAACTCTTGAAGTTGACTTGCTAATTCTTGCATTTCAGCGGGTGCAAGCCGATAAGGAGATTTGGCTACGGGGGATGCACCAGGGACAAGATCAACACGAAACTCGACTTCCCGAGCGGGAGGTAAACCAGAAAGATCATCGGGAAAGACTTCAGGAAAGTCACGCACGATGGGGATTTCAGAAAGTTTCTTCTTTCCTTCATCGGGTTTGACCACATGAGCTAAGAACGCTACACATTTCTTCCGCAAAAGTCTTCGGGCTTCAGAGCATGACATAAGTTTAAGACCGTTAGATGGTTTCTCGCCGTAGATATGAAGATCTTGACCATTTTCCCGAGGAATGCGAATCAACTTCTTGGCGCAGATTACTTCGGCGTGATTTTGCGAGAGCCAGTCCATTCCAATAATCACATCAAAACTTCCAAGAGGCATGGGAATGAGGTCGATTAGAAAATCATGTTCATTAAGGTTAAGCGTGCAATCTTTGATCACGGAGTTTATTAAAATAGTTTCACCATTAGCCAATTCAACTGAAAAGTTTTCGTTTAAGTTCTTTCGCGGTCGCGCAAGTTTTTGTTCAAATGCGCGAGAAATAAAACTTCTATCGGCGCCAGTATCAAAAAGTATAGATGCATATTGTCCGTTAAGTAAAAATGTACCATTAACCACGTCATTATTCGCTTGCGCTTGGTGCGCGGTTATATTAAAAGCTCGGCCGCGCGTCACTTGGTTTGAAATTTGGTTAACCGGATTAGCTTGCGTAATTTGTACTTGCAGTCTCGGGCACGCGTTCCGGAAATGACTGGGGTCACCGCAGTTATAGCACGACCTGGGTCGTGGATTAAGGTATGTTGGTTGTGGGTTTAACGGGTAAGTTGGTGGTGTTTGCGCGATTGGGTTGGCGGGAAGGACTCTACAGTTCTCAGCAGTGTGACCAGTACGGCCACATCGGTTACATTGTCGACACGGGACTTGAGTTGGATGGTGAAGTCTACAGGTTGGGCAAAAGGGTTGGTTTCCTGTGTAAGGTTTCTTAGTTGACGGGGCAGGGAGTGCGGGATTGGTTAAGGCATAGTTATGGACTACAGGGGGTGTTGGGTAGGTTGACAGTGGGTTAGGAGCGTGTACTAGAGGTTGGTAGGCGGGTTGCTGGACAACGAGCGGGTTGGTAAGCGCGTAGGTTTGATGATTGGGTCTGCGCCTACGCTTGAGGTTGTTACGGTTTGAGGGTTCTGGCTTGGTTTCTGTTGGTTCTGGGACAGTCTTGGTGAGTTTGTTCTTCTCGGCTTGTAACACCCCGACCAAAGGCGGATTATACATCGGGGCGCCACATATTGTTTCATTACTCGTGACACTATTGGGTGTCAATATTTAATAAATACATTCATTCGCGCACGCGCAAAGTAAACACAATAACATAAATCATCATAAATCAATATATTATAAATCATAATATTCGAACAGCAAAAACTTGTCTTGATACATTTTAATCTAGGTCCAAAATAAAGAAAACTTCCTACGTGTCCACAAGCTCCAAAACAGCTACTGCAAACCTGAACATGTGTTAAAATAAACGTCAAACACTTGCATGTTGGTGAGAAATCAAGTTTAATACAATACATAGATAACAATAAATCTGCGCGCAACACGTGTATGTCTGGTGTTTAACAAGGGTGCAATCAGATTGTGATCAAGCCTAAATAGATCATAGCTCATAGTTCATAGTTCAATCCGTGCTCCCAATTGAGCACAAAAACGAGAAAACATCTGTGCAAGTGTAAACAAAGAAAACCGTAAACGATAGGTCTCCCGTGTTTATCTAATGGATCCATGAAAACTGCGGAATAGGCCGAACAAAGCGGTTAATGATACACACATACAAATAAACAGCCAAGTAAACGTCCTCAACACATGGGATACTGCGCGACTAAAGCTCATAAACAAGTTTAAGACTCTAAGTTTGTACGAACACATGAACATCCCAAAACATTAAAAGCAAAAAGGGATTAGGTACGAGATTACTCACTTGATAAACGATGCGGTGTAAGATAAAGCAAGAACCAACTTTAAACAAGCACAAGTTAACCTATAATTAAAGATTATTGTTTTAACGATCTGTTTTAAGTCTTGATTATAAGTTAGCATAATTAATAAGTAAATTATTATATATATAATATATATATATATATTACCGGAAAAGCAGGGCAGAACAGGGAGGAAGACGGAGGCAGAGAGGAAGGCGGCAGAGAGAGCAAGGAGAACAGGAGAGATTAAGTGTTTTGTGTGTGTAGTGTTAGGAAAAAATAATACTATTATTTATAGAGAAACCCTAGGGAACACAATCCCTAGAAAAAGGGGAAAAGATCTCAAAAAGTAAAAGATTCCAAAAGCAAAAGATATCAAAAGATATGGCAGCAGGGAAAAAGAGAAAAAGCTGACAGGGAACAGTAAAAAGGCATGGGCAGGTCAGTTAAAGGTACTGGTCAAGCATGGCAAAAGCAGATCTCAAAAGATAATGTCAGTCACTTTTTCTGCCAACCAATGGGGTTGGTGCGCATGCTGCGCCGAAAGTAACTTTTCAGACATAAAGCAGATTAGGTCAACAGCACAAAAGATAAGACAACACAAAAGCAAACGGCTAGATTAAACAGAAGAAAACTCAAAGGGTTTAGCGCGAGAAGGCTCGAGCGCGAAGGCAGACACAGAAGGTCAAGAGAGCGCGAGCGCGAAGGCAGACAGAACCAACCTTAACGCGTCGCGGGAAGAACTACATTTCTAAGCGCGCCGCGGGAAGAATCACATTTCTTAGCGCGCCGCGGGAAGAACTATAATTCTTCGCGCGTCGAGGGATGAACTACGATTCTTAGCGCGCTGCGAGAAGAACTACAAATCCTTAGCGCGTCGCGGGAAGAACTACCGTTCTTAGCGCGCTGCGAGAAGAATTACAATTCTTAGCGCGCTGCGAGAAGAGTTCGTCTCGCGTAACGCTGAAACAGGAGGTCTTCACGCAGGCTTCCTTGTAAGGGGTCTGGCGCGTGGAGCTGCGTAGACAACCTTAGGCGGGAAGGAACAAAGGACAAGCAAAGAGTTAGAAGAAAAAGAGGGAAACAAGGCGTAAGGGCGGGACGGCGACAAGAGGGAAAAGAAGGCGGAAAGAGAGAAGAAGAGGGACGGGACGGCGGAAAGAAAGAGAGAGAAAGAGGCGGGAAGGAAAATATATTATTATTATTAAAAGTAAAATATAAGTATAAATAAATACTAGATCATAAAAGAAAGAGATCGGGTCAGAGAAACGGGTACCTGGGTCGGGTCGGATCGGGGCAGGTGTCACAGTCTCCCCTACTTTAAGAAATTTCGTCCCGAAATTTATCTCGAAGTAGGTTGCGCAGAGAACAGGTGCGGGTACTTGATCTTCATTTGATCTTCCCTTTCCCATGTAAACTCGGCTCCGCGCTTGGACTCCCAACGAACTTTCACGATAGGGATACGACTGCGCTTGGTTTGCTTTACCTCGCGATCCATAATCTCAACAGGCTTCTCAATGAAATGCATAGATTCATCAACTTGAACTTCATCAAGTGGAATGTGAAGGTTCTCGTCAGCTAAACACTTCTTGAGATTGGATACATGGAACGTTGGATGCACATTACTGAGCGCGGGCGGCAGGTCAAGTCTGTAGGCAACTTTTCCCACACTCGCGAGAATCTTGAATGGACCAACATAACGAGGAGCAAGCTTACCTTTCTTCCCAAAGCGGACAACACCCTTCCAGGGCGACACTTTGAGGAGAACAAGATCACCAACTTGAAATTCGAGAGGCTTTCGCCTGCGATCTGCGTAACTCTTCTGTCGGCTTCTGGCAGTCAGCAGATGATCACGGATCTTGGCGATTTTATCGGTTGTCTCTTGAACAAGTTCGGGTCCTGTGATTTGAGTTTCTCCCACTTCGCTCCAACAAATCGGGGAGCGGCACTTACGACCGTAAAGTGCTTCAAATGGGGCCATACCAATACTGGAATGATAGCTGTTATTATAAGAGAACTCGATCAAAGGCAGGTGCGAATCCCAATTACCTCCAAAATCAAGAACACAAGATCGGAGCATATCCTCAAGAGTTTGAATAGTTCGCTCAGACTGACCGTCAGTCTGAGGATGATATGCCGTACTCATGTCCAAGCGAGTTCCTAGCGCAGATTGGAGAGATTTCCAAAAGCGAGATATAAAACGGCCATCGCGATCGGATATGATGCTCAAAGGAGTACCATGGCGGCAGACAATTTCCTTGACATAAAGCTGTGCGAGTTGCTCAACACGGTAGTTTTCACGAATGGGCAGAAAGTGAGCAGACTTAGTCAAACGATCCACTATTACCCAAATGCTATCATGTTTGCTTGCTGTCAAAGGTAACTTGGTAATAAAGTCCATCGCTACACATTCCCATTTCCACGTAGGAATTTCTGGTTGTTCGAGCAAACCAGATGGGCGTTGGTGTTCAGCTTTCACTTTAGAACAAGTCAGACATTTAGCTACGAACACAGCAATATCCTTTTTCATACCGGGCCACCAATAAGTAATGCGCAAATCCTTGTACATCTTATCAGCGCCGGGATGAATGGAATATCGAGATTTGTGCGCTTCACTCAGGATATCAGCGCGAAGATTCTAATCAAAGGGAATCCAGATGCGATTGAGATAGCAGAGAATTCCACTCAGATTAGGGACAAAATGCGCTTCCGCGCCACACGCTAACTCGGCGCGAAGGTTACCATTACTGATGGATGCGCGCTGCGCGTCACGAATACGCGATTCAAGGTTGCTTTGGATCGGCGCGAAGTGAAGCTGCGTGCGCGGCAAAATACAGTTAAGCTGGCAGGGTTTTCGGCTGAGCGCATCGGCTACCACATTAGCCTTACCAGGATGATACCGGATCTCACAATCGTAATCGCTGATGAGTTCGTTCCATCGGCGTTGCCTCATGTTAAGTTCCTTCTGATCAAAGATATGCTGAAGGCTTTTATGGTCAGTGTAGAGGATACACTTAGTACCATAAAGGTAGTGTCTCCAGATCTTCAAGGCAAAAACAACTGCGCCTAGTTCGAGGTCGTGAGTTGTATAATTCTTTTCATGAACCTTAAGTTGCCTTGATGCGTAAGCGATAACCTTGCCTCGTTGCATAAGAACACAACCGAGACCTTGGTTGGATGCATCGCAATACACGACAAAATCTTCATTACCCTCAGGTAGCGCAAGAACAGGAGCTTCACACAACAAACGCTTGAGCGTTAGAAAGGCTTCTTCTTGCTTCGAGCCCCAAATATACGGTTTACCTTTGTGCGTTAGAGCTGTTAAAGGCAATGCGATCTTTGAGAAGTTCGAAATGAAGCGCCGGTAATAACCAGCTAAGCCCAGAAAGGAACGGATCTCAGAAGGAGAGGATGGCGTAATCCAGTTCTTGATTGCTTCAATTTTGGACGGGTCGACATGAATACCCATCTTGTTCACAACATGGCCAAGAAACTGTACTTCATCAGACCAGAATTCACACTTGGAAAGCTTAGCATAGAGCTGCTCGGTTCGAAGCTTCTGCAACACCAACCGGAGATGTTGCTCATGCTCGGCCTTGGTCTTAGAATACACCAGAACATCATCGATAAACACGATCACGAATTTATCCAAGAAAGGCCTACACACCCGATTCATTAGATCCATGAAAACGGCGGGTGCGTTGGTTAAACCGAAGGACAAGACCAAGCATTCAAAATGGCCATAACGAGTTCGAAAAGCAGTCTTCGGAACATCTTCATCGCGGATGCGCAACTGGTGATAGCCAGAGCGGAGATCAATCTTCGAGAAACAAGAGGCACCTTGGAGTTGATCAAAGAGGTCGTCAATACGCGGTAAGGGATACCGGTTCTTAATGGTGAGTTTGTTCAACTCGCGGTAATCTATACACATGCGAAACGATCCATCTTTCTTTTTAACGAACAACACCGGAGCACCCCAGGGCGAAGAGCTAGGTCGGATGAATCCTTTAGCTGTCAACTCTTGAAGTTGGCTTGCCAATTCTTGCATCTCAGCGGGCGCAAGACGGTAAGGAGATTTAGCTACGGGGGAAGCACCAGGGACAAGATCAATACGGAACTCAACTTCACGAGCGGGAGGGATACCAGGAAGATCATCAGGAAAAACTTCAGGAAAATCACGCACAACAGGGATATCGAGAAGCTTCTTTTCTTCAGCAGGTTTGACCACATGAGCTAAGAATGCAATACACCTTTTCCGCATGAGCCTTCGGGCTTCGGCGCAAGACATAAGCTTAAGACCACTGGAGGGTTTTTCGCCGTAGATATGTAGATCACCATTTTCTCGAGGTATGCGAATCATCTTCTTGGCGCAAATAACTTCGGCGCGATTATGCGAAAGTCAATCCATACCAATGATAACATCAAAACTTCCAAGAGGCATGGGGATGAGGTCGATTAGAAAATCGTTTTCGTTAAGGTTAAGCGTGCAATCTTTAATCACCGAGTTAATTAAAACAGTTTCACCGTTAGCCAATTCAACTGAAAAATCTTCTTTTAAATCGCTGCGCGGTCGCGCAAGCTTCTGCTCGAAGGCGCGAGAGATAAAACTTCGATCGGCGCCAGTATCAAAAAGTACAGAAGCATAAAATCCGTTAAGCAAAAATGTACCATTAACTACGTCATTATTCGCTTGCGCTTGGTGCGCGGTTATGTTAAAAGCTCGTCCACGCGTCACTTGGTTCGAAATCTGGTTCACCGGATTCGCTTGTGTAATCTGAACTTGTAGTCTTGGGCACGCATTCCGGAAATGACTGGGATCACCGCAGTTAAAGCACGATCTGGGTCGTGGGTTTTGGTAGGTTGGTTGTGGGTTCTGCGGGTAGACTGGTGGTGTTGGCGCAATTGGGTTGGCGAGAGGAACTCTACAGTATTCAGCAGAGTGACCAACGCGGCCACATCGGTTACATTGTCGACACGGGGTTTGGGTTGGGTGGTGAAGTCTACAGGTTGGGCAAAAGGGTTGACTTCCTGTGTAAGGTTTCTTAGTTGGCGGGGCAGGGAGTGCTGGATTGGTTAAGGCATAGTTGTGGGCTACAGGAGGTGTTGGGTAGGCTGACAGAGGGTTAGGCGCGTAAACTGGAGGTTGGTAGATGGGTTGCTGGACAATGGGCGGGTTGGTAAGCGCATAGGCCTTGCGCCTGCGCTTGAGGTTGTTACGGTTTGAGGGTTCTGGTTTGGTTTCTGTTGGTTCAAGGGCAGTTTTGGTGGGTTTGGTCTTCTCAGCTCCCCGCAGGAACAGGGTTCCTGCTCTGACATGGTTGTCGCTGAGCACAGCGGCCAACTCGATGGCGTCAGAGAGGGTTGCTGGGTTTCTGGCCCATACAGAATCTTGAATTTCCATGGGGAGACCCCCAAGGAATTTCTCTATGGCTCGGCGTGAAGGGGTAACAAGGTGAGGGACCAGTAAGCTTAGCTCGTGGAAGCGCGTCGCGTACTCGCGCGCTTCTCCACTGTATTGCTTCAGGTTCCAAAATTCTTCCTCCAGGCGCTTTACTTCGTTGGGAGGGCAGAATTCTCGCGTCAAGAGATCCTTAAATTCCTCCCAGAGTATGCTGGAAGCAGCTTCTGCGCCACGCGCATGAGCTACTCCATTCCACCATGTAAGCGCTCTAGATTCCAGGACACTGGAAGCATATAGGGTTCGTCTGTCTGAGGGGCATTGGGTGTGGAGGAAAGTGTTTTCTATTTTCTCAAGCCACTGGAGCATCACGGTGGCTCCTTCAAGACCTGTGAACTTTGGAGGGTTACCCGCGTTAAAGGACTTAATGTTATAACTGGAGGTATTGTTTTGGCTCAAGGCTTGGGCTATCGCGGCGGCCATTTCCTGGGAACGTTGCTGTCTACGCATGCGCGAGGCTTCTCTTCTCTGAAATCGGCGAGATAGCGGAGGCATTCTATAAAAATTTTAATTTTAGTTAATATCTTGGTTTTATCGCAAAGTATAATCTCGAAAAGCTTGGTTTCGCGGAGTTAGATACTATCAAAAGTTAAAGTAAAATAAATGACCCTAAATGCAGACTTAATAAAGGTAGCAAATTCGAATCAAGAATCGACAATTCATGTATCACCATGACTTTCCGAATTCCCAATTTAAAATATACGAGTAAACGAGTATCGGAGATTGACGATTCATGTATCACCATGACTTTTCAATCTTCAATATAAAATATACAAGAAAATGAGTATTGGAGGTTGACAATTCATGTATCACCATGACTTTTCAAGTCTCCATCCTCAGAACATAATCGTAAATGGAAATTGAAAATCAACTATTCATGTATCACCATGACTTTTCGGATTTTCAAACCCAACAAACGAATATGTAAGTAAAATCAATAAAAATCGAAATTCAATCAAAAATCGAAATATCGCGGAATAAAACATAAAATCATATACTGCGCAAGCGCGAGCATATTCATAAATAACGAGTAATTAACAATAAGCGCGCAAACATGAGATTTCTCTCATGCGCGAGAAGGGACTCTTAGGTATTCTAGGCCGTTACGTCTAACCACCTATCCTAAAGTCAACGAGCTCTGATACCAATCTGTAACACCCCGACCAAAGGCGGATTATACATCGGGGCGCCACATATTGTTTCATTACTCGTGACACTATTGGGTGTCAATATTTAATAAATACATTCATTCGCGCACGCGCAAAGTAAACACAATAACATAAATCATCATAAATCAATATATTATAAATCATAATATTCGAACAGCAAAAACTTGTCTTGATACATTTTAATCTAGGTCCAAAATAAAGAAAACTTCCTACGTGTCCACAAACTCCAAAACAGCTACTGCAAACCTGAACATGTGTTAAAATAAACGTCAAACACTTGCGTGTTGGTGAGAAATCAAGTTTAATACAATACATAGATAACAATAAATCTGCGCGCAACACGTGTATGTCTGGTGTTTAACAAGGGTGCAATCAGATTGTGATCAAGCCTAAATAGATCATAGCTCATAGTTCATAGTTCAATCCGTGCTCCCAATTGAGCACAAAAACGAGAAAACATCTGTGCAAGTGTAAACAAAGAAAACCGTAAACGATAGGTCTCCCGTGTTCATCTAATGGATCCATGAAAACTGCGGAATATGCCGAACAAAGCGGTTAATGATACACACATACAAATAAACAGCCAAGTAAACGTCCTCAACACATGGGATACTGCGCGACTAAAGCTCATAAACAAGTTTAAGACTCTAAGTTTGTACGAACACATGAACATCCCAAAACATTAAAAGCAAAAAGGGATTAGGTACGAGATTACTCACTTGATAAACGATGCGGTGTAAGATAAAGCAAGAACCAACTTTAAACAAGCACAAGTTAACCTATAATTAAAGATTATTGTTTTAACGATCTGTTTTAAGTCTTGATTATAAGTTAGCATAATTAATAAGTAAATTATTATATATATAATATATATATATTACCGGAAAAGCAGGGCAGAACAGGGAGGAAGACGGAGGCAGAGAGGAAGGCGGCAGAGAGAGCAAGGAGAACAGGAGAGATTAAGTGTTTTGTGTGTGTAGTGTTAGGAAAAAATAATACTATTATTTATAGAGAAACCCTAGGGAACACAATCCCTAGAAAAAGGGGAAAAGATCTCAAAAAGTAAAAGATTCCAAAAGCAAAAGATATCAAAAGATATGGCAGCAGGGAAAAAGAGAAAAAGCTGACAGGGAACAGTAAAAAGGCATGGGCAGGTCAGTTAAAGGTACTGGTCAAGCATGGCAAAAGCAGATCTCAAAAGATAATGTCAGTCACTTTTTCTGCCAACCAATGGGGTTGGTGCGCATGCTGCGCCGAAAGTAACTTTTCAGACATAAAGCAGATTAGGTCAACAGCACAAAAGATAAGACAACACAAAAGCAAACGGCTAGATTAAACAGAAGAAAACTCAAAGGGTTTAGCGCGAGAAGGCTCGAGCGCGAAGGCAGACACAGAAGGTCAAGAGAGCGCGAGCGCGAAGGCAGACAGAACCAACCTTAACGCGTCGCGGGAAGAACTACATTTCTAAGCGCGCCGCGGGAAGAATCACATTTCTTAGCGCGCCGCGGGAAGAACTATAATTCTTCGCGCGTCGAGGGATGAACTACGATTCTTAGCGCGCTGCGAGAAGAACTACAAATCCTTAGCGCGTCGCGGGAAGAACTACCGTTCTTAGCGCGCTGCGAGAAGAATTACAATTCTTAGCGCGCTGCGAGAAGAGTTCGTCTCGCGTAACGCTGAAACAGGAGGTCTTCACGCAGGCTTCCTTGTAAGGGGTCTGGCGCGTGGAGCTGCGCAGACAACCTTAGGCGGGAAGGAACAAAGGACAAGCAAAGAGTTAGAAGAAAAAGAGGGAAACAAGGCGTAAGGGCGGGACGGCGACAAGAGGGATAAGAAGGCGGAAAGAGAGAAGAAGAGGGACGGGACGGCGGAAAGAAAGAAAGAGAAAGAGGCGGGAAGGAAAATATATTATTATTATTAAAAGTAAAATATAAGTATAAATAAATACTAGATCATAAAAGAAAGAGATCGGGTCAGAGAAACGGGTACCTGGGTCGGGTCGGATCGGGGCAGGTGTCACACGGCTCCCCGCAGGAACAGGGTTCCTGCCCTGACATGGTTGTCGCTGAGCACAGCGGCCAACTCGATGGCGTCAGAGAGGGTTACTGGGTTCCTGGCCCATACAGAGTCTTGAATTTCCATGGGGAGACCCCCAAGAAACTTCTCGATGGCTCGGCGGGAAGGGGTAACTAGGTGCGGGACAAGCAAACTTAGTTCGTGGAAGCGCGTAGCGTACTCGCGCGCTTCGCCACTGTACTGCTTCAAGTTCCAAAATTCCTCCTCAAGGCGCTTTATTTCGTTGGGAGGGCAGAATTCTCTAGTCAAAAGTTCATTGAATTCCTCCCAGAGCATGCTAGAAGCAGCCTCTGCGCCACGCGCATGAGCTACTCCGTTCCACCAAGTAAGCGCCCTTGATTCTAGGACACTTGAGGCGTATAAGGTTCGTCGGTCTGGAGGGCATTGGGTATGGAGAAAGGTGTTCTCAATTTTCTCGAGCCATTGGAGCATTACGGTGGCTCCTTCAAGTCCTGTGAATTTCGGAGGGTTACCCGCATTAAAGGATTTAATATTGTATCCGGAGGGGTTAGTATTATTTTGGTTTAAGGCTTGGGCTATTGCGGCGGCCATTTCCTGGGAACGTTGCTGCCTACGTCTGCGCGCGGCTTCTCTCCTCTGATGACGGCGAGATAGCGGAGGCATTCTATAAAAGTTTTAATTTTTGTTAATATCTTGGTATGGGAAATCGTTTTAGCGCAAAGTATATCGTCGTAAAGCTTGTTTCGCGGAGTTAAATGCTATCAAATTTTGAAGTAAAATATGAATTTAAATGCAAACTTAATACAGGTAATAAATTCGAATTGAAAATCGACAATTCATGCATCACCATGACTTTTCAAATCTTCAATTTAAAATATCGAGTAAATGAATATTGGAGATTGACAATTCATGTATCACCATGACTTTTCAAATCTTCAATTTAAAACATAAAGTTAATGGGGATTGAAAATCAACTATTCACGTATCACCATGACTTTTCGGATTTTCAATGCTAAATCCCAACAACAAACGAATATGTAAGTAAAGAAATAAATTGAAATTTAACAATAAAAATCGAAAGATCGCGAATAAAACATGAAATCATGTGCTGCGTAAGCGCAAGCATATTTTATAAATATCGAGTAATTAACAATTAGCGCGCAAACATGAGATATTTCTCATGCGCGAGAAGGGACTCTTAGGTATTCTAGGTCATTTCGTCTAACCACCTATCCTAAAGTCACGGAGCTCTGATACCAATCTGTAACACCCCGACCGATGGCGGATTATACATCGGGGCGCCACGTATTGTTTCATTACTCGTGACACTATTTGGGTGTCAATATTTAATAAATACATTTCATTGCGCACGCGCAGAACACGACATAAAGTAACATAAATCATATCATAACTCAAAATATTCAAATAACATAATTTGTCTTGATACATTTTAATCTAGGTCCAAACAAAAGAAAACATCCTACGTGTCCTTGAGATTCCCAAAAGCAGCTACAGCAAACCTGAACATGTGTTAAAATAAAACGTCAACACTTGCATGTCGGTGAGAAATCAAGTTTAATAGATATAAATAGATAATAATAAACACTGCGCGCAACATGTGCTTAACTGGGGTTTAACATAGGGTGTAATCAGATTGTGATCAAGCCTAAATAGATCATAGCTCATAGTTCAATCCGTGCTCCCAATTGAGCACAAAAACGAGAAATCATACGTGCATGTGTAAACAAAACAAGAAAACCGTAAACGATAGGTCTCCCGTGTTCATCTAATGGATCCATGAAAACTTCGGAATAGGCCGTCAAAGCGGTTAATGATTCACACATACAAATAAACAGCCAAGTAAACGTCCATAACACATGGGGTTTTGCGCACATAAATTTCATAAACAAGTTTAAGACTCAAGTTGTACGAACACATGAACATCCCAAAACGTTAAAAATAAAAGGGGATTAAGTACGAGATTACTCACTTGTAAACGGCGCGAAGAAAGATAATGCAAGAACCAACTTTTAAACAAGCACAAGTTAACCTATAAATAAGAGGTTATTGGTTTAACGATTGGTTTTTATGTCTTGAATATATGCAGTAAGTATCGATGTTAGTTAAACAAATTAAAATAAAATATATATAATTATATTTACCGAGATTCAGGGCAGAACAGAAGAGAAGACGGATGCAAGGAGAAGAGTTGGAGGCGCTGCTGAGGAACTACGGCAGAGAGCAAAAGGGGAGAGAGATTTTGGGAGTGTTAGTGTAGTGTGTGTAGTGTAAAGAAATTAGCTTAATTTATAGGAAAACCCAAGGGAACACAATCCCTTGAAAAGGGGAAAAGATCTTATCAAATCAAGCAAAAGATATCTAAAAGCACAAGAATCCAAAAGCAAAAGATATCAAAAGATATGCCGGCAGCTGCAGGGGATGGAGAAAAGCTGACAGGTTACAGGTCAAAGCATGGGAGGTGTCAGATAAAACACTGTTCAAGACATGCAAAAGAAGATTTCAAAAGATTATGTCAGTCACTTTTTCTGTCAACCAATAGGATTGGTGCGCATGCTGCGCCGAAAGTGGCTTTTCGGACAGATGTCGGAGCTGACCTAAAGTGCTCATACAAAAGATAAGATATTTCAAAAGCATACAGGCAGGCTTAAACAGAAGAAAAGACTTAAGGTCTAGCGCGAGAAGACTCGAGCTCGCGCGCGAGGGCGAAGGCAGACAGAGAACAATCCTTAGCGCGCCGCGGGAAGAACTACAATCCTTAGCGCGCCGCGGGAAGAACTACAATTCTTAGCGTGCCGCGGGAAGAACTATAATCCTTAGCGCGCCGCGGGAAGAACTACCATTCTTAGCGCGTCGCGGGAAGAACTACAATTCTTAGCGCGCCGCGGGAAGAACTACCATTCTTAGCGCGCTGCGGGAACAGTTCGCCTCGCGTATCGCAGGAACAGTTGGTCTTCGCGCAGGCTTCCTTGTAAGGAGTCTGGCGCGTGGAGCTGCGCAGGCATCCTTAGGCGGGAAGAACCAAAGGACAAGCAAAGAGTTAAGAGAAAAAGGGGGTTTCAAGGCTTAAGGGTTAAGCAGAGGGGCGGGACGGCGACAAGAAAGAAAAAGAGGCGGGACGGCGACAAGAAAGAGAAAGAGGCGGGACGGCGACAAGAAAGAGAAAGAGGCGGGACGGCGACAAGAAAGAGAAAGAGGCGGGACGGCGACAAGAAATTATTATTATTAGTAAGTAATATAAAAATTTATATATATATATAATTTATTTAAATGTTAAATTTACAAAGATTAATAATCAAGTTTTAAATCATAAAAAAAGAATCGGATTCGAAAACGGGTACCTGGGTCGGGTCGGATTGGGCAGTTGTCACATTTGAGCTTATGAATAATTGTTTGTTATATTTGGATATTGTGTGTATTCTTTCAATAAAATAATTAATTAGATATTGTCACATTTTATGTATGATAGTATATTCGAGCTGTGAGAAATCGGATCACGCCCCGGCATTTCTGCCTTAGGTTGGGGTGTGACAGATTATGGCTACTTCGAGTTCCTAGTTATGCCTTTTGGGTTGACTAATGTTCCCGCGATTTTCATGAAACTTATGAATCGCGTTTGTAAACCATACCTCGACAAGTTCGTGATTGTTTTCATCGATGATATCTTGATATATTCTAAATCCGAGGACGAGCACAAAGATCATTTGCGTGCCATTCTCGACTTGCTGCGAAAGGAACAACTCTATGTTAAATTCTCCAAGTGCGAATTTTAGCTAAAACAAGTTTAATTCTTGGGCCACATCGTCAACGACAAGGGTATTCCGTTGATCCGCTAATATCGAAGCCTTTAAAAATTGGAAAACCCCGTCATCTCCAAAGGAGGTTTGATCATTTCTTGGTTTAGCGGGGTATTACCGCCATTTTATTCGCAACTTTTCGAAGATTGCTCAACTTTATGTTGCAAACCTATCTATTTTCACGCATGACGTATGTAGCTTTATGGGATAAAACATGTGTTGAAGCTTAGATGATACCTTAGGCTGCATCGATGAATAAAGAATAAATTATTTTACGTTTTTGATTGTAACGTTTATTCCTTTTGAGACAATGTTATGTTTTTGTGTACTTGACGGTTAAATGAAATGAATAATTTAGATATTGACACGTGTAATTCAATTAGTGTCTTTTGAGCTATGATACAAATTATTTCGCATCCCGGCATGTTCCGTCGTAGGTTGGGGTGTGACACCGACTATGGTCTAAGCCATAATAATAAAATAATACTTAAGCGGAACCCCTACCTTACACGAATATTTGGAGTTAAATGCTTAAGAGCGATCGAGCAACACTTCTATTCTATATCTTGGTTGTATAAGTCGCTAGGCGCTCCCGGAGCGGTCGATTGGGGAGTCGCGAGTACTCGGTCTAGGTGAAGAGTACTCGGGGAGTACTCAGACGTGCTAAATTATAAAGAAACTAGCTTTTGGGAACTTATATATATGTCAAGCATCATAAATCTACTAATATTTATAACAAAAATACGTGAATATCCATATAAATAAAAAAGACACATCTTTAAATACTAAAGTATCTAAAATTTGAAAATCATTAATTAAAAAAATAATAGTCATTCTTTAATATTATAGAAATATGAATTATGCTTAATTTTTTAAATATAAAATATGCTCGAGTTGACCGACTAGATCCAGTTGGGCGAAGGTTGACCACTATTGATCGATTTTGAGTAATTAGGCTTAGTTAAAGAAAGTCGCCTCGGCACCATACCTTGTAGCGATTACTCAGTGCCTAGTCGGGATTTTTACAACCATGCTCTATATCGCGTACTAAGGCTTAAACTGTCGGAACTTCGGAGCTTGGCACGTACTTCGAGACTCGACACACTTCCCGAGACTAAATTTATGCTAGTGAAGGTGTTTTGTGTTATGAGGTGAGAGATGTCGTTTTATAGGCAAATTGTAAGGCCCCGTTCCCGGTAACCCTACTTTGGTATTGGATTTACTCATAAACATACTTCTAAAATCAGAGTTAATTAAAACTTTCGCGAAATAATTTAAAACTTCAAACATCACATTATAAAACATTCATTTTTTTGTCTGAACATACAAATTGTCTTTCCATAAACATTATTAAAACATTCATGACACTTCTTCGTAGATGCCAGTCTCTTTCGTTCATGCCATGTGTCCCTCCTCAAGCCAGCTGCCTCAACCTATTTGCCTGCGTGCATACTAAAAGTCAGCTACGGTGAGTGAGTTCTAGTTATTCGATTAACATACATAACATTCATACTATACTTATACGTGTCCGGAGATACGTATTCATACCTTATTTACTATTATTTCTTTCATACATACTTTACATACATGCACACGTTCTTAAATACTTCCTTTTATAAAACCCTATGGTATACCATAAGCTATTCTATCTTAAACATCACAGATATTATAAGGGTCTGGTCCCTAACATCACATATATTATGAGGGTCTGGTCCCTATCATCTTAGATATTATGAGGGTCTGGTCCCTTCTGTCTCGAATAACCATACCTTTATCACACGTGCATACTTTACCTATCTTTTAGTTATAAATATATATATACATACTCGTTCATACAATCATTATGTAACAATACATTCAATACACCATCATACACGTATCATTCACTTTACTAATCAAGTAAGTGTATTATCACATAGGAGTATGCACACAGCCCCGAAAACATAACAGATAAAGGGGCTAGAACTCACCTGGAGTCGGTTTCTCTCGCTGTTAATGGTAATGCCCTTCCTTAGTTGCGCACGACTAACTTTACAACACATTACGCGTGTCAATTATCCATTACTACTACTTCCTACATCTAAGTTAGTGAAACCCTCAACTAACGGGGATCCGGGAGCAGTGCCCCTGGTAGCGGGGTCTAGGGGCGGCAGCCCCTAGCAGGGTCCAAGGGGCAAAGCCCCTGGCTGGAAGAATTTCATGAAATTTCGCATCAGAAAATGAATTTCATGAAATTTCGCATGGAATTTCGCTTCGCATGACATTTTCGCTTCGGATATAATTTCGCTTCGCATGACTTTTTCGCTTCGCATGACTGTGCGATGCGAAAACATTGATTTCGCTTCGCATGGCTGTGCGATGCGAAATTATTGATTTCGCTTCGCATGGCTGTGCGATGCGAAATTCCTGCCTTTCGTCGTATTTACCATTTTAAAGCCGTTTTTCTCCTTGTTTCCTCCTTAGGACCCGATTCTACTCTTTTTATGGGTCTTGGGTTGTACCAACTTTGTATAGCCGTGTTTCTCATAGTCCAGAGTCACCTTTTTTGTTCTATAATACACCCGTGAGGCTAAAACTCACCAAGTTCAAGTTTTTCTTACATTTCACAACCCGATCTATCATTACATCGGTTTGCATGTCGATTCTAACCGTAAAACTTAACCCTTTGGCTGAAGCTTACCTTTTTGCTCCGGGTTCGGTTCAGGTCTGGACAACCCCGAAGATCTGGACGTTTTCTTGATGTTTGAGATACTCGAACACCAAGATCTTCCTTGCTTTAGCCCGGATTCGGATTCGGGTCTTGAGAGAAAATGTGTGTGTTCTTGAGTGTGTGTGTGTGTGGCGGTAGGGAAGAAAGTGGTGAAAGGAAGGAGGGGTTGGGTTTATATAGGGGACTATGGGCCCCACAACCCACTCACACTTCTAATTCCATTTATTATCCAAACATTAACACACCCAATTAAGTTAACGACACACAGTTAATCATAGAACTTTCTGTTATTTATAATTTAGCAAAAGTTGGATGTTACACAAATTTTGCAACCCGTCGCATACCGGGATGTCCTTCTTGAAGGGCCATCGCATAGCGCGATGACTCATCAATCGCCAGTGCTGCCACTTGTTGACGCTTTGCCTGCTACGCGTGCCATATGGTGGGACACACGTCATTTCTACGTATCACGGCTATGACAAACTGAAATTTTTCTTACTTTTTCAGACACTCATCACGACTTGACTCAAATTTTCGGGACGAAAATTCTTTAACATGGGAATGATGTGACACTCGTCAATTTCAGGTTAACTCCGTTAACTCAAACTCCGTCAATTCAAACTTAAGATCACTGGATCTATAACGCACATCTCATTACATTTAAACTAAGGTTTTAAATGACGCTTGACAATTACTACATGTGTAGTCTTTCGGGAATTGCACCGAAACGCAAACGAGTTGACGCAAACCATTGGTGAATAAACGAAAAACATCAAAACAATAATTATATGATAATTATGTGTTAGACTTATGTGTTAGACTTATGTGTTATGTGATAACATTGTATGAAACGTTAACTCAAGATGCAAACGAGTTAATTTAAGCTAGAAAAGTGATAATTAGAAGTTGAGGGGCCTAGATGTAATATATTATTATTAATAACATTAAAAACCCTAATCTCTTTCTCTCTCCCTCTAACCCGATCGGCCAGCCCCCCTCCCCTTCTCCCTTGCGATCGGCAGCCCACACACACACATATCACCTTGTTTTGATCTTGTTCTTCATAATCGGAGCATCCTACACTCGTTTCTAAGCACCTCTCACGTTTCTCTTGGTTGTTTCTGCGTTTTTAAGGTATAAATATGAAACCCTAATTATTGAATATCATGTATTAAGTGTTCTTATGATTGATTATTGCTAGAGGATGATTGATTTGTGTTGGTTATTGATATTGATGATCATATGTGATTTTGAACGGTGAAAGATTGATGAATCATTGATTGTTTGTAAACCCTAGAGGGTTACTACTAATTTTTATGATTAATAATGCTTATTGCATGTTGGAGTAATGTCGTATGCTTAGGATGCATGTTAGACGATTGTTGGTGCTTGCTGAGTTTTGACAGCAGTAATTGTTAAACTTGAACGACATGTAACTCGTTAATTATAAAAGCAAAATGAGCTATTTATGAGTCTACAAGGTAGTACTCTGAGTCTAGTTTTCAGAAAGTCCAACCACGCCTAATTTGGAGGTGTTTTGGTTGGTCAAATGATTTAAATGTGATTAAAGGTCAAAACTGGTACTGGACAGATTGTAAGTTATGTTTAGACAACTGTAACTAACTGTTAATGTGGCAATTGGTTGAGGTTATTAACACTACAGGGTGCTATGTTGAGTCTAGTTTCTATACAGTCCAAGTTTGTAATTTTTGGACGAGTAAAAGTTAATCTTTATGATTTTACAAAACTGAAGTGCAAATCTGAATTGTGAGACCTGCTGTTAAGTTGTTTTATAAATATCATATCTCATGAACTACGAGACCAAATGGGTTAGTTCCACTTCTGGAAGTTAACTTGTTGAGTTAAGAACCTAACCCAATTGGTCTTGTATTAATTGGATTTTCCATTTAACGGGAATAACAAATAACATTATGTTGCGCATGATTTTGACTACTGTGAGTTTGTTGTAATGTTTTGATCATTGTGAGAAATCTATGTAGAATAAAAATACAATAAAATATGTTCTGGAAACCTAACTCATGTATGCTTTTGTGACGATTTTTGGTGAATTAATTGAGATACTATGGTCTGTTGAATAGAGTAATCTTTCAAGTAGAATTCTGTCTTGATGAAACTAGCTGCTGAACTTTGTGAAAATACATGAAACGTGCTAATTGCTAGATAATTGTTACGTTTTGACCAAATTGCCCTTGCGGGGAATAATTGTTAGAAATGTACACTATTAATACTTGACACGTAAATTATTTTTCACACATGTAACGTATCACAAATGTGTTTGTGATGGCACACACAATTCATAAACGAAACACGAAACGTAATTTATGCATATGAATTATGTGCCGAGTCTAGAGACTCGATAATAGTTCCGACACTTAGAAAATCTCTTTGTTGTTTTAGAACGCTAGCGAGGTTTGTCTGCGACGCACATCACTTGGGTGACTTGTTTTTGGAATTCTTCGCAAACAGTGAGTTTCACTTTCACCTTTTAAACTTTTTAAACGCTTTTCACTTGGGGGGGATAACATACCCCGAAACGCTTTTAGATTTTGTTATGAAATTATATATCACTTGTAAAGGCTATGGCAAACGAAACAACTGAAGTCCTACACATCGAACCGTTTAATATTGGATAATAGCGAGTCACTGTTGAGTAGTACTACTGGGTTTGACAAACCCCACCCAACGCTAAGCTCGACTGGAGGTCGAGTGGGTGTAATTTTGGCTAACACATTAACATGGTCGGGATAGACCTGGTGGCAAGGCACATGATAAACAGTCAGCTTCGGTGTCGAACACTTAGTAATACTTGTTTTATAGGCTAGCTACCTATAGATATATAATTGATTTAACACTATCTGGTAACGCAAAACGCTAAACGCAAAACGCTAAACGCTTTATTTTACATAAACTTGTGAACTCACCAACCTCGTGTTGACACTTTTAGTATGTTATTCTCAGGTAGCCGAGGCGGGCGCGCGGTATAGGATCATGCATTAATTTGAATGTTACTATTTATGCAAACTTGATTTAAACTAATGTTATTGGGTTTTAAGTCGTCCTGCGTGACGCAATGTTTGGCTTATGGTTTTACGCTTCCGCACTTATTTACACTTAAACGTTTTCGTGGTTTGAAAACTTTATTTATGGTTTGATTATAACTAATGATTCCGATCCTGTTAGTTCACACCATCTGACGGTAAAATTCCGTTAGTGGATTTGAGGGTGTGACAACGGCGGAGAGATGGGTTGGTTCATCGCGTAGCGTGACACTTTCTATCCTCGGTTTCTTCCCAATTCAATCGTGTAGCGGGATAGTTTCTGGTTATGGCCATCTCCTAGCGCAATGGGTTAAAAAATCAAAATTTTCATTTTTAGTCCTTCGTTCTAAAAATACTAAGGCGGCTTGGGATGATGCGAGTGTGCGAAGTGCAAAGTGCGCAATCAAAGCGTCATATTGCGCTCGTGCACGTGTGCGTGGGTGCTTCGCACCCTTTCTAAGATCGCTGGATAAATCTATTTTGTATTCTATCAATGTGGGATAAATCTGTAACATCTCAGATTTTTCGTATTTGTATTTGTTTATGTTTAAAACGATTCAAGAATATAATTTGGATCTTTCGAACTATTGAAAATTTGTATTTATTGGTATTTAACTTATTTTTATGTTTTCATAATTTTCAATCATGCTAAATGGTCCTTAGAAACTTTTAAAATCGTTTAAAATGGCTAAAAATGAATTTCCCGAAATTACAGGGACTAATGTTGACAATTCTTTCCTATTTTTTATTTAAATTAACGAACTTAAACTCCAAGAAATGTTATTGTAGATCCCAAGTCGTTTTCTTGATGTCTAAGCCGAATTATTTTAGTTATTGTACCCGATTTTCACATTAACAGCTTATTTTGTTTCCTAATCGAGTGAATTACTCATAAACAAGTTATAATTCATTATACTTAATCAAAACACACCTCTAAACCCTAAGAACTATTGAAAACATCAGCCACCATCCCCTGATCTCGAAATCCACCTTCTCCTTTTTCAATTTCATAAAGATTGTTCAAGTTCTTTCATCTACAGTTCAAGACCGCTTTGACCTTAATTATCTCTTGTTCCATTCATCGTATGGGTAAGTTGTCTTCATGAAAAAATTTTTTTATCTAGCTAACAAAAACCGTCAATCAATTTTACTGATTGATGGGGTTTTGTCCGTAAATTGCTTCCCGGCCCTTTTAAGGGCAAAAAAGTCAATTTTAATGATTTTTCAATTACTATATCTTCTTATTGGAATTAGATTTTGTTCCAGAAGACTTTTAGTTTTATCTCAAGATTTTGAGTGTACTGACCAAGACCCGACTTCTTTCTCCCTGTTCGGATTCTGGTCCGTACCAGCTCGCTTATTTACTAAAAATCTTATAACCGGAGTTCTAGATATCCGTTTGGATTGATTCCGGCGGCTATGTCTTGGTTTTGACTACATTTTATTTTGTATAAGTCTCAGGTCTAGTTGGATCAGAAAACTTGTCACGTTAACTTTGTTCGTTTATTTTATCTCTCGGTTTATTTGCTTAATTATCAAGGTGAGAAGTAATTCCCCTATTTTTACAGCTTTAAATGTTTTGGGGACACTTGCGTACTTATCTGTATTTACATAATATATATCATTCGTACTAGCAAACTGTGAGTGTTGTGTGTTATCAATTAAATGCTAATTGCTTAATTGTTTAATTGCTTACTTTATCGCATTTGGAGAGATCCATTATAATCACATTAAAGTATGATCATACGCCGTCCTAGTAGCCAAACCCCGATTCGCAAGGAAATGGTCAACCGACACCCTTATTTGCAATTGTTTTGTCATAGTAGCCATAGCCTGTGTTCGAGAGGCATGGTCAACTGACACCTTTTATTTGCCCATGGTTTGATTAATTTATATTCACAATATCGGGTTTTGCTTATTTTATTTATATATTATTATTTGTGTCAAAACTGGCAGCTTTTCACACTCAACTTCGTGTTGACAAATCTATATTATTTTGTACGCATTTGTAGGTTATCATTTGGTTTGAAGCTAAGATGAAGAAACACTTAGAGATGCCTTAGTTAATGATATAAAAGATATTTGTGAACTATTTTAATTTTGGTAATTTGTTCTTGATCGAAATTTTGAAATAAATAAATAATTAGATATTGTCATATTTAAATTGTATGATAGTACTTTGTGAGCTGTTGTAACATTCGTTATTTTTCAAACCCGAAAACCCGACCCATTTTAAATTTTCGGTTTTGGTTATAAAGAATATATGTAAGTATATATTCTCAAGTTTCATTTCGATATATTATCATTTATTGTTATGTAATATTCCTGACGCTAGATGTTAAATGTTCGTTCGTTTATTTTTACTTTCGATTTATTTATAAATCCCGAGTCTTATCGTTAATCAAGTCTTACGGGTTAAATGCATAAATATCCTCAAGCCTTAATTAAATCATACAAATATAAACATTAAATATAATTTAAAGTCCAAGGTTCTTTCTGTAAGTTATAATTTAATTTTCAATTTGTTAGAAATCTCAAACTTAAAGGGCCATATTTGTGAATTGTATTTAAAATATATTAATATATTAAATTACCCAACCCACCACCCCTGTAACCCCGTCTTCCCGACCAAGCCACCGGCGGCGGCGCACCACAAATTCCGGCGACCTTGTATTAGCCGTTAATCACGTTTTTTACCAAATAAATTATATTAAAACCTTTGAACCATCGATATTGTACTATAATTAACGAATCAATTATATTTTGACGGCCGTTAATCACGTCAACGAATTCCGTAACATCCGCCGGATTTTCGGCCAAAACAATTAAACACCATTAACGAGCCTACGCTCCAGTTAGTAGTATAAATAGGACGCTCGCATCAAACTAAAGTCGCTCACACCTCTCAATCACTCTCATTTTCTTTATTTCGGCCGTAATCGAGCTTGAAGCTTCGAGTTTTCCGGCGAGTCCAATTCCGGCGATATAAGACCAATAACAGGTAAACAAAATATTGATTTTAATAGTTTTCGATTAACAATCAAAACCCCTAAACTAAATCTTTCAAATCTATAACAGGAATTCCTAATTGAAACCCTAGGTTTCAATGTAGGAGATGAACTGAGGTGTTGGTCATATCTAATTTGCTTCGTGTTCTAAACGAATATATGACATAGCTCAGTTGGTCAGACGCTTTCTTTTGTATATAAGATATTTAATTTATTATTCTTTACCAATTAATTTTTAATCATTTAAAAACCATAATAAAATAATAAAAATTGTTTTAAATCAAATAAAAATTTTTATAAATTAAATTTTATCAATTTTCTTTTTAAAACTAACTTTTTGTTCCCGTTAAGTTCGTGAAACCCAATTAATATTATATTATTCCTCCATTTTGTTAACTTTATAATTCGTTAACACTTTTGTTTTCAAAATAAAAATACCGTTAACACAAAATTTCCGTAAATGTATAATGCTCAAACCTAGTATTAATCTTGTAATTAAGATTATATTAAGATATTAATAAATCATTAACCCGTTAATACAAGTCGTTCATTAACTTATTTATTTATTTATTTACTTTTTATCGTTAAAATTTAATTCCTTCATTTCAATTTGTTAAACTTATATTTCGACAACTGTAACCCATTAACTTTAAAATTTGTTAAGTTTGATAGTTTATAATTCGTTAATCTTAATTCATTAACTTAAAATTTGTTACCTTTTAATTCGTTAACTTTAAATCAATAACATATATTAATATTAAAATAATCCATGCCGTAAATAACCTATTCCTAACAAACAATTAACTTTAATAATCACGTTAGATTCGTCTTTAAATTTTGTATTTTTTTTATAGTTCGAGAAGTTCAATCGTTTCGGATTCTTTAATGCACTTTCGGTTGCTTCGGTTTCTTTATTTTGCTTTCGGCTTTTCTTACAATGTTTATCTTCATTTTCGGGGTGAGTTTCTCACAACCCCTTTTTAACGCTTTTACTTTTGGAGGTAGCATATATATCCTATTAAACGCAAATCGATTTTATACTCAGCTATTAAACTGCAGTTCATATCGTGGACTTATGTGTTATATGTGCTTACTTGATTATGTGCTCAGCAAGTGGTTGCCTCAATAAGTATGATCATACGCCCCCCTTTGCATTTAGGACCATTTTTTTATGAGTGGAAAAGGGACCCTCATCCGAGTACGTTGGCTGTGGCCAACTGGAAAGGACATTGCATGCGAAGTAGCTTAATTATCACATGTTTCATGGAATTGCAAGGTTTTTATGTATTTATTCAAACTTGTGGGAACTCACAAACTATTAAGTTAGTTGACCGTATTTTATATATATGCTACAGGTACAAACATTAGAGGATGATACTTGGAGAAGACACTAGAATTAGGTTATTGAAACAAATGGATAAAAGTTTTAGTTGTATTTATATTTTCTTGTATTTCTTGTTTACGAACTTGTGTATATGATGTTTAAACCAATTAATGATAATATTATCATTTAATAGTGTCACATGTGTTTGAACAATCTATACGTCACACTCAGGCGTTTCCTCTTTAGCCGGGGTGTTACAGCTGTGAACCAATGGTTCGCACCTCGACATTTCCGCCTTAGGTTGGGGTGTGACAAAATCTATTTTCTTGTGATACCTTCTCCTTATATGGAGCTCATAAGTTTTGTATTCTATCAATGTGGGATAAATCTATTTTCTTTTTATACCTATATGGGATAACTTCACTTTCTTCTTTCTCAAATGTGGGATAAACCAACGTACTTTTCTTATTTCACATTTTCCATTACATAATTTTGGGAATATCTTGAGTCTCTTAACTTTCCTAAATTGTCAAATTTAAACTGAATTTTTGGGATGTCACACGTACAATAAGTACGCGAAACACGCTCATGCCATTTTACAAAAACGCTCGATGTTAAAACTCAATATGCTCAAATCACATAAATTATGCTGAGAAAACGTTTTTCGTTAAAAATAGTCAAAATTTGATCGACTGTTGATCCAAATCTGTTTTTTTATGAACAGATGATTAATTGGATATAAATTGACGATTCAAGATCATGGTATGTGATTTCATGGATTAGTTTTATGAATATAGTTATTTGTCCCTAATGTACGTTAAGAAATCATTGTATTCTATCTTTTATTTATTTATATAAAGGGTAATGGTTGATAAGGGTAAAGATAGTAAAGTGCCAAGTTTGCTATATTTCTGGGGTGAATGGTTACAGTCAATGTATGATAGCTTCATGAAGAATCCAATTATTATAGTGGACGTACGAGAAGGCTTAAAAAAAAATCCTCCATTGATAAGAATTTCAATTTTTCGCAAGTCTTACGATCATCCATTGAGAAGGGTTATAATTCGGGTTCGCCCTAGTTCGTTAGAAAATATGGCCCATGGAAACATATACACAACACTTAAGCATCGCTAGGCACCAACTCCTTACAACTTGGTAGATGCTTATAAAGTTTTTTATTTCTTTTCGTTTACACCCATTATCTCAAGTTTTAGATCGAACTAATCCATTGACACAAATAGTTCAATGGCAATGCTCTAACCTCTGAGCTAAGCAGGCTCACATAACATAAATTTGACATGCACTAAAAACGTGAAAAAAAATAATCTCTCTTACTTTTTTTTTTGAAACCCCTCGTCAAGAATATAATATAGTATCTCCCAACTCCTTCAATAAAAAGGATCTCGGAGAACCACCAAAGCACGAAAGTCAGGATCTTTCAGAAAATGAATAACTTTCCCTAGTACTAAAGGACCGGGAAGGATGCACGTTTGGTGTACCTTGTATCGTGCTCTAAACGTGTTAAAGAACATACCAAAGTATGTGATTTGCCCTACTATTCATTGATCTAAATTTCAAACTGAGAACCTTCATAATAGGGGTTTGTTTTTTAACCAAATACTAAAACCAACTTCAAAGCCACCCGGACTTAAATTAGAGAATACATGGAAAACCTACTCAACATTACTTATTGTATATTTTATCCCTATCCAACTTAATTTTAGTGTCTTATATATCCTACGTAATAATGATAACCTATACACATTCTATTATAGTACGTGACATTAAACAACGTTTTACCTACACATTCATAAGATACATTCAGGAACCTTGGCTTACACAATATCATGGTCATCTTGTGGGTAAGCTAAATATAAAGCTTCAGTTTTATAGGGCCTCCATTTTAATTAGGAGTTATGTATTATGATAATTTTAAAGTAGAGTTCTTTTAGAGTTAGTAACTCATTGGTAGGTTACAAGCTAATTAGGAGAATGCTTCATATCCATTATCACTTCATATTCTATAATTCTTGTATAATCTATTGCGTTATACGCATAAAGAGAAGAAAGAAAAAAACATTAACATTTTTGTTAGTTTTAGGCATCCAAAGACGTTGAGCCGACCCTGCACAATATTATTATCCCATACACATCGATCCCAGCACGATGGATCAACAACCTTGCACAATTATCAACCCACCCTATATAATATATAACACAATCGTTACGTTAAACCGACACGGCAAAAGTAAATTCAAAATTAGATTAAAAACATGGAAAAGGTCACAACTAAAACAATCAATCAACCCAGTTTGATAAAAGATAAATGTATAATAATAAGTTAGAGATCACAAATACCCATGATCCATTGACTTAGTGGTATGGTTTTTCCTTTACAAATGTGAGGCCGGTGGGATTGAATCCTCTTGCAACCGTAAGGATTGGCGATTTTTAGGTTGCTGCTCGATAAAAGATCGATAAAAGAAAAAAAGAAAAAAAACGTTAGAAATGCAACTTATTATTATGTCCACAGTACGTACAAGTATTATTTACCGGTAATTTAAAATCGCATTTAACCCGACCATGTTCTATCTCGTGTACTTATTTCAAAACCGTAGAACCTTTCAAAAAGACAAGAAAGAAGATCTTGGCATAATTTTTTGTGGCTCGATGCATCCAGTAAGATAAAAAAAGTCAACTTTTACCGAATACCTTGGACAAGACTATAGGTATATAATAATAATATATATATACACAGAGAGAGAGAGAGAGAGAGAGAGAGACTATGTGTTATACTTTTTTTGCATGGCTGGAAGGCTCAAAAGACATAGAATAAAAGAACAAAATAAGAGATTAATTAGACCAGCTTTAAGGCGTGAATGAAGGAAAAGAAGAGATTTTTGGAACAAATTCACACCACGAGACAGACAAATAATTGAAATTATTCATAAACTAAATTATTTCTTTATTAAAAAACAAAGAAAACACCAAAAACAATTATGGACAGAACTCGTAGGTGCTGCCGGCTACATATACCACCATTACTCGTAGGTATACCCTATGATATATCCCCTCAATTCCTTAAATTAAACTTTGCATCCAAATATATATATATACCGGAAACAAAATCAGATTAACCTTTAAGTTTCGAGTTAACTGCATAAATATCCAGGAAACAACACTAATTAGCGAGTCCAGTTTGCGTGTAGATCGAAGTTACTATGCGAGTGTTTATTTAGTCTCTTGGAATTTGATGGAAGAATTGCGTACTGGGCATGTAATCGTTGTTGCCACCGAGTGATGAGTATATCGAATGACTAAAAGATGTGTCACCGCCGGAAGAGGTATCTCCGCCCATGTACTGACTTTCGGGACCTTGATCATAGAGAATTCCTTTGAATACATGCCCGCCAATGTTCACGGCAGCTTGATATGCGATTTGGTCTTCGGTTTCATCGATTGAGCCAACCCTTACACATCTGAAGTCCGCGTGTGCTGTCATTTCTGGTGGGAAATTACCAACCTCTAACCCTAGTTTCACAATAGAAAAACAATCATTAATATATTAGTTCTCGTCTCTGTCCTAGAAAATAATGATCATATAGCCAACCTAAACACTTGGGTATAGTATAACATGATAAAATAGGATGCCATATATTTTTTGTGCCCTACAAATAGTATACCACAATAACATGAAAGAACGTCTAACCGATATAGGACTCTAGCAACATAAATATAATTGTTTTCTGAACTCTGAAATCCAACAAATGAAATACACTAATCAATAACGTCCGACGTCGTAGGTCAAAACACAGCTTTTTGTGAGAATATGACACGGTACATTAATAAATATCATTTATGTTTAAAAGAAACAAAACAGAAGAAAATAATTGAAATACAATATAAAATGTTTTCAATCTAAAAAAAAAAATACAACAGAAGAAAAACAAACATAAAAAAATCAGCTAGATGTTTTTTTTATGCAGATAACATATTGATTTGTATTTAGGAACTACAAAATGTAAAAAATATGAACCATCAAGAAGAAATCAAGCATTTTTTTATCCTCCAAATAATTTAATGTAATGCAATTAACTTCACCAACATCAATAAACATGTAACATAAAAGATAGCCTAATAAAATAAATCTTTTGTATAATTTTGCGTAACATATATACCATAATCAATAAACAGAAATAATTGAAAACCTAATTAACCACACACGTAGTCTAGCAATTATTTTATTCAATTCAATTTACTTTTTCATTAACGTTAACAATTAGGGTAGAGTGATTGAATATCATAAATCAGTATTATATGCACGTTTAAGCTTCTCTTATTAAAAAATATGTTTGGTAGGACTAAAAATATAGTAAAAGTCTTAATCATCTTCATCAATTCCCGCCTCCAACAATCAAAGTCACGAGATGACATATTATGAATTATTCGATTAAAGAACTCAGATGATATATTTTCATATTCACGTTTTAATCTTATATAAGAGCGCATAATTAAAAAAATTCAAAAAATTGTGATAAAAAATGAAAGATAAAGTTATAATTAATGCATCACAAGAACAAAGAATCAAAGATGGCATATGTAGGTTTTCCAATGGAATCAGTTAGGTTTAATTTCTTCAATATACATGTATGCACAATCATTTATTGCAATAATTCAAAAAAAAGAATAATTAATTTAATTGATAAAATATAGACAGAAATCTAGAGAATCTTGGTTACAAAATCTAGTACCTGAAGCAACTGCAGTAGCAGCAGTAATTGGATTAGCCAAATTAGGGTTTTCAGGATCTTCAACCGATCTTGTTCTTTTGGTGTTTTGAAGAAGTTGGCGGTTGTCATCTTGTTTTGCGGCGGAGTTATACTGCTGTTTTTCCCGGCGTCTGGCCGCCGGAACCCACGTGCTTTTCACGTGGGTTTGACACTGAAACCCTCTGCTCTTGCAACAAGTTCTACACCTAATATGAGGACAATCTTTTTTTGCTTGGTTGCCACAGTCCTGACAACTCACACCACCACTAGTACCACTACCACCACCACCACAACCACCCGTCACTAACAAACTCGCAGATCCCCAAGTGGATTCATCTGAGAAATTAATAAACCGCCCATCACCACCACCACTACCATCACCACCCATAGAATAATTTGCTACTCCTCCGGGTAGCAAATTATGAGCATGTGGCAGTTCATGCCACAGCTCAAAATCTTTGGTGGTGGTAGTACGGTGGTGATGTGTGGTTCTGGTTGTTGTACTCGTACCGTACAACCAGCTACTGGATTCAGTGGGGTCTTGTTGGATATGGTTAGTTGCAGATCCTAATGAGAAGAAGGCAGCCATAGCTTCTGCAAGAGACAAGTACTCCTACAACTTCCCAATTGTGACTTATCCATAGCCAAACAAAACTATAACCTAGCTAACCCTATTTTCTAGATATCTTAATTATTATAATTAAAGAAAAGTAAATTTTTTTATCTTTTGGCTAATTGAAATAAAATCTCAATTCTAAAATTGTGGTTTGAAAATGAGAGAATTGAAGATGATTGATTCAATTGTGTGGTGGTTGTACGTGAGCATTAAAGAAGCTAAAAATTACAGGTCTGCCACGCCGCCATAGCCATTAAAGCAGCAACTTCTTTCTTCTTTTCTTTCTTTCTCTGCTGCTGCTGTTGCTGCTTCTCTTGCTGTTCCTTCCTTTAATTCTTTAATTGATAGAGGCTGCTGCTTGTTTTGTGGGATTTCATCTCAGTCTCTCTCTCACACACAAACACACACAGTGAGGGTGAGAGAAATATGAAAAAGAATGGAGTGAGTGAATTACATAAAGGTTCTCCAAACTGCCACTTGAATTTCAAGTTTAACCATTTAGTCAACTTTTGTATAGAAATGAGCACCTTTGTTTCCATTCCTTTCTGTAATAAATTAAATTAATATAAACATTTCTCTAATGTATTTGGTGATATTTGGTTTTATGTATTTGTTTTTTTCTAGAAGGACCGCACGTATTTCTATCAATATGTGACTAATGATGTTCATAAACTTCATTTTATTGGTAACTAGTAAAAGTATCTATAGGTACTATGATCGGATCAAACAACTAAGTTATTGGATCAATCTCCTTAGAGGTTAGCGGAAATAACCTCTAAGTAATCGAGATCTCGGATCTTGTTGTTGCTTGTATTATTGTCGAGAAGGGTAAGATAAGAGATAAAGTGAGAGAGTTGCTTAAACAAAGCCCATTTTGTTTAAAAGTGATCTTAGGACCAAACATAAAAGCTAAGATAAAAGACGATTACATATAAACGTAAATAAACAAGACAATACAAAAGACTTAATATACAAATTATGACATAACAATCTCCCTCTAGTCTTTAATATTGTGTTTCGTCTTCATCTTCAACCGGTCTCGTACTCTAAGCATCCACTTTCTGGTAGTTAAACCTCAACAAGTCTTCGAACAAACTTGTTGAAAGCTTCAACTATCTTGTTAGTATTCTGCTTTCCATGATCTTCTAGAGTAGGCAAAGGAGACTTGTACAGCTTCAAAATGCCTTCTTTGCTGAGGCCCATTAACTCGTGTTCATCGAACACACACAAAGGATGCATGGTTCGGCATTGTATCACAGCCTACCCCGTGTTATTATCAAATTCCCAACATAAGAAGTCGTGAGGAAGATTTGACTCGAATGGTTCTCCATGGAAGACTTCTGACTTTCCCTAGGCATCTTGAATCTCCAAGCTCGTCAATGTTTGTCTGTTGCTGGGTCGATCTCTGTCGGATGCTTGAACGTTCGACCTTTATTTAACTGGAAGTTGGCGTAGTCGACTTATGATTCTCTGTCCATATGTCGCTTGAACCAATCTTCCAATTTCTTTCCTCCAACACCTACAGCTATTCTCTGAAATAATTCATATCCAGCTAAGGAAGGGTATGCATCTTGGTGTGATGCATGTAGGTGAGGTCGCCGTTTACCCTTCGTATCACCCATGACTTGCTATCATTATGAAATTTTGCGTATGCGATAAGCGCATCGTCATGGTAGTTTCTGCAGCGGGCACTTCCACGGCTGGTCACATAGTGCCACTTTTCTTCATTTGCTTTGGCACTTGTGAGGTGTTTACTTCAAAAGCAATCAATGGTTCAGCTTCAGGAGTCGGGTCTCTGATGTGACATTTGTCAATTTCGGGTTATTTTAGTAGTCGAACAAGTCGCCGTTGTGATTCCCGAACTCCTAACTCACTTGCAAGCAAACCAACCTCCACCCGTTGTAGTACCTGTTGTTGCACCCGTTGAACCCAAACCCATTCCCCACTTGTACAAACAATTTACCGGTGCTAACCCAACCAAATTTCTTGGTACGAACTGTGCGACTACCTTGTTGCAATTGTTTGAAAAGATGGAAAGTGTGTTCCAACATAGCGAGTGCCCCGAAGCAAAGAAAACTAATTTCGCTTCGAGCATGTTTGAGGAAATTGCTCTTACATGGTGGGGTAGTGTTATGCATATCCAAGGGGCGGAAATCGCCATGGCTCTCCCATGGACCGAGCTTAAAGAACTTATGATGAAGAAGTTCTGCCCAAAACACGAACTCCAAAAGCTCGAAGCCGAGTTTTGGGAACTTAAGCAAGAAAGTGGTGATAACGCTGCCTACTCACTCCGTTTTCACGAGTTGAGCACTCTTGCTCCTCACTTGGTCACCCCGCTCGAACGCAAAATTGACAAATACATCGGGGGTTTGCCCATGCTAATCCGTGACTCGGTAATGAGTAGTAAACCGGCAAACCTTGAAGACGCTATTACGCTAGCCGGAGCCCTCTCCGAAAACCATGTCAAGGCGGGTACACTTTTGATCAAGAAAAAGTGTGACAAGAGTAAACCCGAACCAACCCCTCAAATCAAAGTTGATCCACCTCCTCAAGCCATAAATTACTCCAACTCATGCCACCAAGCCAAGAAGAAATTCAAGCGCAATCACCGAAACTATGCCGTCACCCACCCACAACAAACCTAACAACAATCTAAAGCTCCTCCAAACCGAAAACCTTACACTGGTCCTCATCCATTATGCAACAAATGTCAATTTCACCATCCCTCAAACATGACTTGTCGCCATTGCACCATTTGAAACCGTTATAGTCACTTCAATACCACATGTCGAAACACACATCGTGGACATCCCGCTCCACCAAGAAACAACCCGCAAATCCCGCAAAACCCACAACAACCCAGAACTTGCTATAATTGTGGAGACTCTAACCATTTCCGCAACAATTTCCCCGAATCGTTTACGCAAACCAAGCCCAAGCCGTAACCGTGCCTTATTACCAAACCCAAACTTACCAAGTCCAAACCTACCAACCTCAAATCCCACAACTAAATGCACCTCTCATCCAACCAATTCAAGCCATCCAAGCACCTTCTCCTATACCCCAAGCACCACAAAGAAATCCCGGTAACTAAGGGCGTGCTTTCATGATAAACGCCAATCAAGCTCAAGTCGCAAACGACGTTGTGAACGGTATGTTTCTAGTGAACGAACATTTGGCTTCAATTTTATTTGACACTGGTGCCGATAGGAGTTTTATTTCATTAAAATTTGAGTTTATACTTGCCGTACCTCGCACTAAACTCTCTAGACCTTTTTCCGTCGAAGTCGCCAACGGAAATTCCATCACAATCAACTCGGTCATTCGTAATTGTATTCTCACTCTTTGTAAGCGAAAATTTTCGATCTATCTTATCCCGATGCAAATGGGAAGTTTTGATATCATAGTAGGCATGGATTGGTTATCTTTGGACCATGCCGAAGTCGTTTGTTACAATAAAATCATTCGAATCCCACTTGTAAACGGTAAAACACTCAAGGTCCACGGCAAGACTACTCCTAAAAGGCTCAACCTTATGTCATACTCTCAATCCCAAAAATATTTGCGCCAAACGTATGTTCCGTTCCTAGCTCAAGTGGTGGTTAAAGACCTTAAAGAAAGAAAAATCCAAGACATCTCCATCGTTTGTGACTTCCTCGATGTCTTTCCCGAAGACGTCACCGGTCTTCCACCCATTCGCCCGGTAGAATTCCGAATCGATCTTGTGCCTAGAGCAATGCCCGTAGCCAAAGCTCCTTACTGTTTAGCCCTGTCAGAAATGCAAGAGTTATCAAACCAACTCGAAGAACTTTTCGACAAAGGCTTTATTCGTCCAAGATCTTCTCCTTGGGCGCTGCCGTCCTCTTCGTGAAAAATAAAGATGGTTCGTTTCGTATGTGCATCGATTATCGTGATCTTAACAAACTTACTATTAAAAATCGTTGTCCTTTGCCACGAATCGACGACCTCTTCGATCAAATTCAAGGCGCAACGTGTTTCTCAAAAATCGATCTTCGATCGGGATATCACCAATTGCGTATTCGCGAAGAAGACATCCCAAAAACCGCAATCTGTACTCGATATGGACATTTCGAATTTCTAGTCATGCCTTTCGGTTTAACCAACGCACCCGTGGTATTTATGGATCTCATGAACCGCATTTGCAAACCGTTTCTAGATAAATTTGTCATTGTCTTTATTGATGACATCCTCATCTTTTCCAAAACCAAGGCCGAACATGAGTATCACTTGCGTTCCATTCTCGAAGTCTTAAGAAACGAACGACTTTACGCCAAATTCTCAAAATGTGAATTTTGGCTAGAGGAAGTTCAATTTTTGGGACACATCGTCAACGACAAGGATATTCATGTTGATCCCGCAAAAATCGAAGCCGTCAAAGATTGGAAGACTTTGACTACACCCACGGAAATTCGATTTTTCCTCGGTTTGGCCGGATATTATCGGCGTTTCATCCAAAATTTTTCCAAGATCTCTTTACCCCTCACTTCCCTAACTCACAAAGGAAAGCCTTATGAATGGGGGATCCAAACAAGAAGAAGCCTTTAATACTCTTAAACACATACTTTGCAATGCTCCTGTTCTAACCCTTCCCGATGGAAACGACGACTTTGTAGTATTTTGCGATGCTTCTCATCAAGGTCTCGGTTGCGTTCTCATGCAACGAGGTCAAGTTATCGCGTATGCTTCAAGGCAACTTAAGGTCAACGAGAAGAACTACACGACTTACGATCTTGAACTTGGTGCCGTCGTTTTCGCACTCAAAATTTGGAGACATTACCTTTACGGAACGAAATGTGTGGTTTTTACCGATCACAAAAGCCTTCGACACATTTTTGACCAAAAAGATCTCAACATGAGACAACGACGATGGGCTGAGTTACTTAGTGACTACGATTGAGAGATTCGCTACCATTTCGGTAAAGTGAATGTCGTGGTCGATGCCCTTATTCGAAAGGTTAATGTCAAATCCGTCTTGCTTATTAGCGTCATCATTCAAACCGATCTCCAAGCCAAAATCTATCAAGCCCAACGTACCTCCGTTGATGAAGGCAACATGTACGACGAAATGTCATGTGGAGCCGAGCTTCGACTCAAAACATGTTAGGTCCTTTTTTGTTTATATTAGTCTTTTGTATCGGTAATTATGTAACGGGTCATTTTGTTTACTTCATATTTTAGGCCCAAGAGAAAAATTGTAAAGAAGCCCATTAGGCATTTGATGTATCCTACTTCTCATGCATGCTTCCCTATAAATAGGAAGCATGCCATGAGAAGTGAAGTAAGTTGTTGATATTCAAAGAGAAAAACCTTTGTTATAACTCTCTCTTTTTCTCGGCTTTCTCTCTTTTTCTCCCAAACCATCGAAAATAACATCTCAAGATCCGAGACCGCTTAGGTGGCTTAGTGTGATTTCTGCTAGCACTAAGCTCGGTTGATCCAAGACTATTGTTAGATCCACCCATGTTGGGACCTACAAACAAAACCCGATGGCTTATTGTATTATCTCAATCGTTTATGGGTTCCCGATCACGATGACCTTCGTACTTGCATACTCGATGAAGCTCATAAGACACGATATTCTGTTCATCCCGGTGCGGATAAAATGTATTTCGATCTTCGTTATAACTTTTGGTGGCCGGGTATGAAGAAAGACGTAGCAACTTACGTTTCGAAATGTATTACTTGCTCTAAAGTCAAAGCCGAACATCAAAAACCCTTTGGGTTACTCGAGCAACCACCGATTCCCATATGGAAATGGGAAGACATTGCTATGGACTTTATAATGAAACTACCCAATACTCAAAAAGGCAACAATAGCATTTGGGTGATTATTGACCGATTAACCAAGTCCGCTCACTTTATTCCAATTCGAGAAAAATACTCCGTTGAGCAACTTGCCCATATCTACGTTCACGAAATCGTGTGTCGCCATGGTTTACCTTTGACTATCATCTCCGATTGCGATGCTCGATTCATGTCTCATTTTTGGCGATCACTTCAAGAAACCTTGGAAACTCGTCTTGATCTTAGCACCGCTTATCATCCTCAAACGAATGGACAATCCGAACGTACCATTCAAACACTTGAGGACAAGGTTCGAGCGTGTGTACTCGATTTCGGTAGGAATTGGGATTCTCACATTCCTTACATTGAATTCTCTTACAATAACAGTTTTCATTCTAGCATCGGTATGCCTCCTTTCGAAGCTCTCTACAATCTCAAATGTCGTTCCCCGATTAGTTGGAACGAAATTGGTGAAGCTCAAATTACCGGACCCGAAATGGTCCAAGAAGCCACCAACCGTATCGACCAAATCCGCAAGAACCTACTTGCCGCTAGAAGTCGACAAAAGAGCTACGCTGAAAAATGGCGAAAACCGATCGAATTCAATGTCGACGATCTCGTCCTTCTCAAGGTATCCCCTTGGAAAGGAGTTGTTCATTTTGGAAAGAAAGGAAAACTAGCTTCCCGTTTCGTAGGCCCATTCAAGATTCTTGAGCGAGTCGGAAAAGTAGCCTACCGACTCGAACTACCGGAAGAACTCACCGGTGTTCATCCGACCTTTCATGTTTCAAATCTCAAGAAGTGTTTAGCCGAAGGTAATCTCTATATACCTCTCGATGAAGTATATGTCAATGAATCAATGATAATGGTCGAACGACCCGTTGAAATCATGGAACGCAACGAAAAGAAAACCAAGCGAAGTCGCATCAAGTTAGTTAAAGTTTGATGGGAATCACGGCGTGGCACGGAGTTTACATGGGAACGAGAAGACTCGATGAAGGAGAAATATCCACATTTTTTTACATCATCTTAATTTCGGGACGAAATTTCCTAAAGAAGGGGATACTGTGACATTTGTCAATTTCGGGTTATTTTATACTTGTATTCTTAATGTAAACCCGACCCGTTTTGTATCCCGAACCTTTCGATATTATCAAAATGATGAATTTTATGTTATATATTTGTTTTATAGTTTTCGGATCTAAAAAAACACCCTTTTCGGTTCTTAAAATGCCCGAAAACGCTCAAAACGAACTCCAGGGACTAAAACTACCAAAATGAAGACTTGAAAGACCCATTTGTAGTTTGTGTTTTCTTGGGTCTATAACCAACCCATTTTCATGAAACACCCTTTATGAAAGACCCATTCAACTTACCCTATATATACACATCTGTCTTCTTCATTTGTGCTTGCTCGTTTCTCTCTCAAATTCTTGAATTCTAAGGTTGTTCTTCATAGTTTGACTCTCAAGGTCAACTAAGCTAATCTTTCATTTTAACTAACTTCTCGATACTTAAAGCTTGATGTTACAACATATATATAATATACACTCCTTGTTTACCTTCGGTCTTTCATTTCTCCGGTCTCGACCGGTTGAAATGTCGGGCTAGTAAGGCAAGGTTACATGGAGGACTTTGTAGTCCTTGTTTATATATTTAACAAATCTAACCATATAACTTGTTATACTTGCTTAACTTCTGCATATTTTAGTTTATTGTTCATATTTGTCAAGTTCCATGGTATTGGGTATGTGGTGACTAGCCTCGGTTTCATCCCGAGTTGAGAACCGAACCAAAAACCGAACTTTCGTTTAAAAGCTTTATTGTTAACTTTTTGAATGTAAAACTTGAGTATTATTATTTATAAGTTATTTTACAAGTTCCATGGTAATTGGGTATGCGGTAACCATCCTCGGTCTTATTCCAAGTCAAGGATCTAACCAAAAACCAAACTAAACCGAGTTCACTTGCTTAAGACACACAAGTGTGTTTTTAGCCACCAAAACTCATATTTTTCTTCAAGATTATATTTTAAATCAATTTTAGTTAATTTCTAAACATACTTGGCATGTCGGTAACCAACTTGATCTTATAACCAGTTCGGACCGATAGTCGTATACTCGCTTAACGAACGTTAATGTTCTTCACAATAGAACTACATACTTGGTTAAGTCTATTTTGATTTTATTGAGTTATCTCATAACATTTATTATTTTGGGAAGTTAATTTTGAGCTTGGTCAATTATCAAGTCTCGAACCGAAAAACCCGAACACTCGTTTAAACCTCGTTTTGGTATTCTTATAACCAAGGGTTTTGCAATATTGCATTTTAACCCACATTATTACTTAACATAGGTTGAGTAAAAAAAAGAAAAAAAAAATACTAATGAATAGAATACCGAGACCCGGTTTCGAGTAAACTTATTTTACAAAACTCGCTTCTTTAATTTCTCAAATATTTACATTTTAAATCCTAAACTTTATTTATTTACTTTATTTGTCATGTAAATATTTTAAACCCTTCCAAGACTACCTACTAACACAAGACCCATTTAATATAGGTCTTGCTCGTTAAACCGATCTCTCCGATTATTCACGACACTATCTTTCAAGTTACTTGTTAAAGTGAGTACCTTTTCATCCCCCATTTTCCGTCTTTCGTTTTGGGGGTGGCATTGCATACTTATTCAAATTCAAATGATTTATACTTGAGTTTTAAACCACAACACTTATTGTATATGTTTACTTAAATAAATGCTCGATTTGGTGTTATATGCTTTACATGATTATGTGTAAATTCTTGAATGCTAAGGCGGGTAGCCTCATCAAAGTATGATCATACGTTAATTCCGAGTATATGTGGCATCTCCATATAGAAAGGTGTCGTTAATGTATTCTTATTGACGGTTCGTCAATGTATTCTTATTGACGGTTTTATTATCTAAATTGTTGCTATTATTTATTGTTTTCATATACTAGTTGTGGATTTCATACTATATACTTATTGTCTAAAACTATGAAAATTGCTCACCAACCTTTGTGTTGACAAACTCTATTTTATGCAATGTTACAGGTTTGATGTTAGCTTGATTGGATTACTTGAAGAAACTTATCATCTTGGCTTTAGGATATTAGAAAATGAAAGGACAAGTTATTTGTTTATCTATCTATTTGGCATTTTGTATGAACAATTGTTGTGTTATTTATGATGATATGGATTTAAATGAGTTGTTTAAATATTGTAACTTTATAGTGTCGTGCAATGAGCAATCATGTCGCGCATCGACGTTTCTGCCTTCATTGGTTGGGGTGTGACATCTGACTTCCTGAATAGGTGTGTCAGGACGTAGTGAGTAGTTGATGTCGTCGTCCTCGTTAGAGATCCTTGTTGTGTTTTCAGGAGGCGATCGGGTACCTGCAACATCATCAACATTAAACAAAGCGTTAAAATCGTCTTCTAGTGCAGCGTCCCAATCCCTGACTCCCTTTGAAGCCTCGGTGACTAAGGGGTCCTCGTGTGGCTCGTCGTCGTGCGGAGAGGTTTGAGTGTCCGCTCCACTGCTACCCCCTACACCGGCACCACCACTTCTTCCATATCCTCCTTCTCTTCCTTCCTTCATCATCATCATCATCACTGACTCATCATCGAAACTGTCGTGCATGTTGTCGTCTTCGTCATCTTCCTCGTCATTCTTGTCATCTTCTTCCTCCTCAGTCGGTTCAACGTCCCTATCTTCAATACCTCCAATAGCCAGGGGGCTAGGAATGCTACCTCTAACACCACCACCATCTGGTACAATAACACCCACTGTGGCTTCACCACAAGTGGTCACAACCAACTCCGCACCACCACCACTACTAGGACCAACAGACGTTTGCTGTCCTTGCTTTATCTTAACTCCACTCGGGTTCTTCCAACTTCCAAAGACAGCTTCTAGTCGGTCCTCGAGACTCTCTATGTCCTCGTATCTCATCTGTATAAGCTTAGAGGCTGCTAGATACTTGTTGGCCACTTCTTCATTCAGCTTAACATGAATCTCGTTCAGATGGTCTTGTTCAGCCAACTTAGTCTTCAACCCTTCAATCTCAGTTCTGAATTCGGAATTCTCAGCAATGAGAATCCTGACATTTCGTTTCGCCCCCTGAATCACTTTCCATCATGTTAACTCTCTATTCTTTCCGCCTCCATCAATATCCTGTCCGTCACCCTCTCTAAGTTGTCTTTCAATTTCGCCTCAAGGCGAGAAGACGACGGCAGGTTCCTCTCTAGCATAGATACATGAGACTCCACCCTTGAGCCCTCCTCATGATGATGAGCGAGCGACAGTGATTGATCGGCCATAAGCTTCTGCTGACTGTCGGCTCGCTTTTGGAGGGTCTCAATCCAGCTCCTTTAACTCTCAATTAGAGCTTTATCAAGCTCTCTCTCCTCCTCAGACTTGGAAACCCGTGCCAGCAACACCACCTTCTCCTTCTCATCCTCCATCTCCTTCTTCTTTTGTCTTTTAACGTACTCCAACAAAACCTGTTCATGTTTAGCCCGCTTAGCATTTGATTCTTCCAGAGCGATGATCCTATCGAGGATAGGATCAGCATATACTGGAGACTTCTTGTATTTCCCACCTGACAGGGGTTTATGGGTAATGAATGTGGCTTTGGTGGTTGCGGGAAGGATATCGAATTGGGTAGGCTGAGTTGTGGTTTGTAGAGGTAGGGTTATTGTTTTGGTAGAAAGGATGAGGTTAGGATCAATGGTAGGGTTTGGGGTTGGTCTGAGGTTGTAATTTCAGGCTGGGTTGATATAGGAGTGTATATTTTTTGGGTAGAAGGTGAGGAAGTAAAAGTTTGGGACCAGAATGTGGTAGTTTGTAGAGGTGAGGTGATGAAGCTTGGTGATTTGAGTGGTGAGGTGAATGGCTGGACAGGTGATATTGGTTGGTCAATTCGTGTGGTGGTTAGTGGTGGAGAGAAGGATTGGTGAAAGGTAGAAGTTTGTACGGGTTGGTTTGGTGAGGTTGGTAGGTTTTCAAGGAATGTGGTTTGTAAGGATTCGTGTTTGGATGGTGAGGTTTCAGGAGATGTAATCTGTGAGTCATGGAGTAGAGTTTTGGTTTGTTTGGATTTGGATTTCGATTTGGGTTTCTGAACCTTGACTTGTTTTGCTTTAAGATCAGCCAAGGTTCAGGCTAGGGTTGTGGGTGAGGCAGTGTGGGGGTCTTGTGTGGCTGGTATAGTGGTTTGGGTTCTTGCAGTGGGAAGCTTGATGATTAAGGACGGGGCCTTCTTGCAGTCCCCAATCTCCTGTAAGTGTTTAATTGGTTGAACGTCCTCTTCTTCTTCCCCCTCTATCTGCTTGGAAGAACCATCAACAGAAGGCTTACTGGGAACCTTCTTCTTATTCTCTTTCTTTTTTTTAACCTCCACATCAGTTTCTGTCTCCTCATCCGCCGACTCAACATCCTCCTCGCTTTCATTCGTAGATTCATCTCCAATCTTCTCGGTCTAACTAAATAACCCAAACTTCCTGCCTGGAGTCTCACCTCTATAAACATAATCCTTGCTCGACATGCTCAACATAGCCTTAAATACCGTCTGCTTGAACATCTTGACATTATAAGGCTCTAAGGGGGGCAACTCCACACCCTTAGCATCAACTGCAACTGCATACACTGGCTTGGGCACTTCTGGCGTTATGTCATCCAACAACATTTGCACGAACCTTGGATACATCATTCAAGTGATGTTGGTCGAGGCGTTTTCAATCATGCAAAGGAAGACCAGCCTCGAGTAGTTAAAATAAACCTTGTTCGTCAGAGAAGCCATGACCCCCACCCAGTCTGTATTTAGGCTATCAAACCCGCCTTTAAGATCTGACAGACAGTGCACTACTATGTGGAATAAGAATCTCCAGTAGGGAGGGAAATGTCTCTTCTCCAAAGATCTCTATGCAACATCATAACCAATGTCAGTAACAAATTGCTGAAGGTCTGCTCTTTTGGCTTTCTCAAAGTGATGATCATCAGCATCGTTACTGTTGAGAGCCCTTCTTATGCCAGCTTTAGTAATCGAAAGGATTTTCTCGGCCACTTGTGATGTGAGAGACATAACTTTGGAACCCTTTGCGTTGGTTCAAAACTCTTTAACCCAACATGTATGGATGTCTGGATTAGCCGTGATGGCATGTAGCAGTGATGTCTCTTGTAAGCCCTTAATCATAGAGGTGAAGACCTTGTGTTCCTCTTCTTTGGAAGATCCAAAGGGCAATACATGTTATGTTGCTGCAAAACAAATATTAACAAACCATTAGAACACATATTTAATAATACATAATAAGGGGATGGATATTTTGAGAGCCTTGTTGAGTTTTAAGAACTTGAGAATTTCATTTTTTTACCACACATTTAATTAAATAGATTTGATTATGTGGTTGAGATTAAATGTGATTAAAGAATTAAAGTATGAGAGAGAATAAAGATGTACAGTGAGTACACAATTTTAAACGTCCGTTACACATATGTAATAAGTCGACTCGGTGCGTAAAAAAATATATAATTTTTTTACATAGATGTAACCTACATATATTACGCATGTGTAAAAAAAATTAAAAAAAAAAAAATTGTTACGTTGAGTTCTTTCGAGTTCTTAAAATTCAAAGTGGTTCACATTTGAAATAGGACAAATAGATATGTTCTAGTGGATCATTTAGATGCTTACAACCACAAACATGGATTGATTCACCAAACTTATCACACCAAAAAAAAAAACCTTAGATCTAACCGACGGTTCATATGAACTGCCGATGAACCAAGAACAAGAATCAAGGTAGAGGAAGATGATTGTGATTATGTTATACCATGGGAGTAGGGTCCATGATTGTCACACCCCAACCCAAGGCGAAAATGTCGGGGCACGAACCGTTGGTTCACAGCTCACAAGATATTATTATACAATTTAAATATGACAATATCTAATTATTTATTTATTGCAAAATTTCAATCAAGTACACAAAGTTTAAAGAAATTACCAAAATAAAAATAGAACACAAATATCTTTTACTAACTAAGGTCTCTCTAAGTGTTTCTTCATCTTAGCTTCAAGATAACCTAAAAATGCGTTCAAAATAATATAGATTTGTCAACACAAGGTTGATTGAGAAACGTCACCAGTTTTGACACTAATAATAATGTATAAGTAAAATGAGCAAAACCGATCTTGTGAGTATAAATCAATCAAAGCATGTGCAAATAGTTGTGTCAGTTGACCATTGCCTAGCGAATCGGGCTTTGGCTACTATGACAAGCAAATACAAATAAGGGTGTCGGTTGACCATCGCCTAGCGAATCAGGCTTTGGCTACTAAGACGGATTATGATCATACTTTAATGTGATTATGATGGACCTCTCTGAATGCGATAAAGTAAACAATTAAACAATTAAGCAATTTGCATTTAATTGATAACACACAACACTCACAGTTTGCTAGTGTGAATAATATATAATATGTAAATACTGATAAGTACGCAAGTGTCCCCAAAACTTTAAAAGCTGTAAAATGTGGGGAATACTTCTCACCTTATTACTTAGGCAAGTTTGCAAGATAATAAGAACAAAATAAGAAACCGAACTTTTAACGCGTTGACTGAGTTAATCCAAACAGACCTGAAACTTAGAGATAATAAACTAAAATTAAAATCGAGAACATAACTGCTAGAACAATCCAAACGTATATCCAAAACTCCGGTTATGAGGTTTTCAGTAAATAAGCGAGCTGGTACTGACCAGAATCCAAACAGCGATTCGGAAGTCGGGTTTTGGTCAGTACACTCAAAATCTTGAGATAAAACTAAAAGTCTTGTAGACTGAAAGTCGGTTCCGACCAGAAGTGATAGAAATTGATTGGTCAACAACGTGCCCTTAAACAGGTCGGAGTCAAACTGAGCCACCAATTCCCCTCAATAACAGAAATTGATTAAGACTTATTGATAATTGAACAATAAGGACTAACTTTACAGAAGAAAAGTTGCTCAGAAAGCGATTAGATTGGTGAGAAAACTGAGTTAAACACCGGGGAAAATAACAAAGTCAACTCGAACACGAACAATCTTGAATTAAATAGCAAAGAAAGAAGGGAAAAGCGGGTGTTTCTTGAGGATGACGGTTGCTACATGAGAGATTAGGGTTTAGGGAAGAGGCTTGCAGATTATAATGACCTTGTTTATATAGGATTAGTAAACAAAAGCTAATTTTAGGCAAAAGACTCGTTTAAGCAACAATATCTTGTTTAATGACTCAATCAACTATGATCAGGTAAAGAGGTATGACATGCTATTTACGTTTCTGCCTTCATTGATATGACTTAGTTGGAGTCGGCAACCGCTTTATAACATGTAACCACTAGCATAGGCAGATAATTAAGTTTATATCACTATGACACTTACTCATTTGTCAAGCCTATCTACACATCAAGCAATGATCTTGTTGGCTTTTGATCTACTCTTTTCATATGCTAGAATCGTTAGAGATAATTTCTTATTATTTTTCAATGGTCGCATCAATTTCTCAATTTTTTTTTAAAAAAATAAAAGTTTTAATTATCCGACTCCCTCTAAACAGAAGCTCCCTCTTAAAGAGATAGTACTTTTAGAAACGTTTTTCTGATTTTCTTAAAAGAACATAAAATATTTTTGTTAAGTCAATGACTCATTTTAGTTTTTCTTGAAAACAAACAAAAAATCTTTTTGGTGAGTTAAACTTAACTCATTTTCTCCCTCTAAAATTGTGACATATTTGAAAAATATTTACAATTTTATAAACTAAAAGATAGATAGGTTGTTTTAATCAAAATCGATCATGCCGAGTGATTCGACCAGAAATTCAAATCGAGCATGAGCGATGGCTTTAGTGAAAAGGTCAGCAAAGTTGTTGTCAGATGGACTATCTTAAGCATGCATTATCACATTGTATTAACAAAGTTGAAGAGATTCAAACCGAGACCCAACAGTTGAGGCTGGATCCATCACTTGAGAGAAATAGTTCGACGAGGTTAGTTTGAGAAATGCTCGATAAGTTGTGGTTGAGCCATTTGAACAAGGCTGGTGTTGTTGAAGCACAAATTACCATATGAAACACTTCCCTTCCTTGAAGTTTGTCCTCCCGTGTCGCTTATGAAAGACTCGAATCCGCCATCGAATGGTTTAGCATCAAATAGTAAGGGTTCGTCTCCCATCATATGCCGGATGCAATCACTATCTAAGTATCGAATTGTAACACCCCGACCAAAGGCGGATTATACATCGGGGCGCCACATATTGTTTCATTACTCGTGACACTATTGGGTGTCAATATTTAATAAATATATTCATTCACACACGCGCAACGTAAACACAAGATAACATAAATCAACATAAATCAATATATTATAAGACAAAATATTCGAACAATAATAACTTGTCTTGTTACATTTTAATCTAGGTCCGAAAGTAAAAACGTCCTACGTGTCCACAAGCTCCAAATGTAGCTACAGCAAACCTGAACATGTGTTAAAATAAAACGTCAAACACTTGCGTGTTGGTGAGAAATCAAGTTTAATACAATACATAGATAATAATAAATCTGCGCGCAACATGTGTATGTCTGGTTTTCAACAAGGGTGTAATCTGATCGGGACCAACTCTAAGATTCATAGACTGCCAGTGCTCACAATTGAGCTCACAAACAAGAAAAACTGTGCAAGTGTAAACAAAAGAGAAAATCATAAACGATTGTTCTCCCGTGTTCATCTAATGGTACCATGAGAACTGCGGAATAGACCGACAAGACGGTTAATGATCCACACATACAAATAAACAGCCAAGTCTACGTCCTCAACACATGGGATACTGCGCGACTAAAGTTCATAAACAAGTTTAAGACTCTAAGTTTGTATGAACACATGAACATCCCAACACATTAAAAATAAAAAGGGATTAGGTACGAGATTACTCACTTGATAAACGATGCGGTGTAAGATAAAGCAAGAACCAACTTTAAACAAGCACAAGTTAACCTATAAATAAGATTATTGTTTTAACGATTGGTTTTAAGTCTTGATTATAAGTTAGCATAATTAATAAGTAACTTAAACAAATTATTATATATTATAGATTACCGGAAAACAGGGCAGAACAGGAGAGAGGACGAAGGCAGAGGGAGGAGACGGCAGAGGATCAACGGCAGAGAGCAAAGAAGAGAAAGATAATAAGTATTTGTGTGTGTAGTGTTAAGAAAATAACATTATTATTTATAGGGAAACCCTAGGGAACACAATCCCTAGAAAAGGGGAAAAGATCTCCAAAAAGTAAAAGATTCCAAAAGCAAAAGATATCAAAAGACATGGCAGCTGCAGAGGGCAAAGGAAAAGCTGACAGGTAACAGTAAACAGGCATGGGAGGGTCAGATAAAGGTACTGGTCAAGCAAGGAAAAGCAGATCTCAAAAGATAATGTCAGTCACTTTTTCTGTCAACCAATGGGGTTGGTGCGCATGCTGCGCCGAAAGTAACTTTTCAGACATAAGATAGGTCAGGTCAACAGTACAGAAGATAAGACAACACAAAAGTAAACGGCTGGATTAAACAGAAGAAAAGACTCAAGACATAGCGCGAGAAAGCTTGAGCGCACGCGCGAGGGCGAAGAACAGTCCACAGCGCGCCGCGGGAAGAACTAAAATCCTTAGCGCGTCGCGGGAAGAACTACCGTTCTTAGCGCGCTGCGAGAAGAACTACAATTCTTAGCGCGCTGCGAGAACAGTTCGCCTCGCGTATCGCAGGAACAACCGGTCTTTACGCAGGCTTCCTTGTAAGGAGTCTGGCGCGTGGAGCTGCGCAGACAACCTTAGGCGGGAAGAAACAAAGGACACAAAAACTAAGAGAAGGGGGTTCAAGGCTTAAGGGCGGGACGGCGACAAGAGAGAAAAGAAGGCGGAGAGAAGAAGATGGACGGGACGGCGGGAAGGAAAAGAGAGGAAGAGGCGGGAAGGAGAATATATTATTATTAAAAATAAAGTATAAGTTTAAATAAATATTAAATCATAAGAGAAGGAGATCGGATCGGAGAAACGGGTACCTGGGTCGGGTCGGATCGGGGCAGATGTCACAGTCTCCCCTACTTTAAGAAATTTCGTCCCGAAATTTATCTCGAAGTAGGTTGCGCAGAGAACAGGTGCGGGTACTTGATCTTCATTTGATCTTCCCTTTCCCATGTAAACTCAGCTCCGCGCTTGGACTCCCAGCGAATTTTCACGATAGGGATGCGACTGTGCTTGGTTTGCTTAACTTCGCGATCCATAATCTCAACAGGCTTCTCAACGAAATGCATAGATTCATCAACTTGAACTTCATCAAGTGGAATGTGAAGGTTCTCGTCAGCTAAACACTTCTTGAGATTGGAAACATGGAACGTTGGATGCACATTGCTGAGCGCGGGCGGCAGGTCAAGTCTGTAGGCAACTTTTCCCACACGCGCGAGAATCTTAAATGGTCCAACATATCGAGGAGCAAGCTTACCTTTCTTCCCAAAGCGGACAACACCCTTCCAGGGCGACACTTTGAGGAGAACAAGATCACCAACTTGAAATTCGAGAGGCTTTCGCCTACGATCTGCGTAACTCTTCTGTCGGCTTCTGGCAGTCAGCAGATGATCACGGATCTTGGCGATTTTATCGGTTGTCTCTTGAATAAGTTCGGGTCCTGTGATTCGAGCTTCACCCACTTCGCTCCAACAAATCGGGGAGCGGCACTTACGACCGTAAAGTGCTTCAAATGGGGCCATACCAATACTGGAATGATAGCTGTTATTATAAGAGAACTCGATCAAAGGCAGGTGCGAATCCCAATTACCTCCAAAATCAAGAACACAAGATCGGAGCATATCCTCAAGAGTTTGAATAGTTCGCTCAGACTGACCGTCAGTCTGAGGATGATATGCCGTACTCATGTCCAAGCGAGTTCCTAGCGCAGATTGGAGAGATTTCCAAAAGCGAGATATAAAACGGCCATCGCGATCGGATATGATGCTCAAAGGAGTACCATGGCGGCAGACAATTTCCTTGACATAAAGCTGCGCGAGTTGCTCAACACGGTAGTTTTCACGAATGGGCAGAAAGTGAGCAGACTTAGTCAATCGATCCACTATTACCCAAATGCTATCATGTTTGCTTGCTGTCAAAGGTAACTTGGTAATAAAGTCCATCGCTATACCTTCCCATTTCCACGTAGGAATTTCTGGTTGTTCGAGCAAACCAGATGGGCGTTGGTGTTCAGCTTTTACCTTGGAACAAGTCAGGCATTTAGCTACAAACACAGCAATATCCTTTTTCATACCGGGCCACCAATAAGTAATGCCCAAATCCTTGTACATTTTATCAGCGCCGGGATGAATAGAATACCGAGATTTATGCGCTTCACTCAGGATATCAGCGCGAAGATTCTCATCAAAGGGAATCCAGATGCGATTGAGATAGCAGAGAATTCCACTCAGATTAGGGACAAAGTGCGCTTCCGCGCCACACGCTAACTCGGCGCGAAGGTTACCATTACTGATGGATGCGCGCTGCGCGTCACGAATGCGTGATTCAAGATTGCTCTGAATCGGCGCAAAGTGAAGCTGCGTGCGCGGCAAGATACAGTTAAGCTGGCTGGGTTTACGGCTGAGCGCATCAGCTACCACATTAGCCTTACCAGGATGATACCGGATCTCACAATCGTAATCGCTGATGAGTTCGTTCCATCGGCGTTGCCTCATGTTGAGTTCCTTTTGATCAAAGATATGCTGAAGGCTTTTATGGTCAGTGTAGAGGATACATTTAGTACCATAAAGGTAGTGTCTCCAGATCTTCAAGGCAAAAACAACTGCGCCTAGTTCGAGGTCGTGAGTTGTATAATTCTTTTCATGAACCTTGAGTTGCCTTGATGCGTAAGCGATAACCTTGCCTCGTTGCATAAGAACACAACCGAGACCTTGGTTGGATGCATCGCAATACACGACAAAATCATCATTACCCTCAGGTAGCGCAAGAACAGGAGCTTCACACAACAAACGCTTGAGCGTCAGAAAGGCTTCTTCTTGCTTCGAGCCCCAAATATACGGTTTACCTTTGTGCGTTAGAGCTGTTAAAGGCAATGCGATCTTCGAGAAGTTCGAAATGAAGCGCCGGTAATAACCAGCTAAGCCCAGAAAGGAACGGATCTCGGTAGGAGTGGATGGCGTAATCTAGTTCTTGATTGCTTCAATCTTGGATGGGTCGACATGAATACCCATCTTGTTTACAACATGACCAAGAAACTGTACTTCATCAGACCAGAATTCACACTTGGAGAGCTTGGCAAAGAGCTGCTCGGTTCGAAGCTTTTGCAACACTGACCGAAGATGTTGCTCATGTTCGGCCTTGGTCTTAGAATAAATCAGAACGTCATCGATAAACACAATCACGAATTTATCCAAGAAAGGCCTACACACCCGATTCATTAGATCCATGAAAACGGCGGGTGCGTTGGTTAAACCGAAGGACATGACCAAGAATTCAAAATGGCCATAACGAGTTCGAAAGGCAGTCTTCGGAACATCTTCATCACAGATGCGCAACTGGTGATAGCCAGAGCGGAGATCAATCTTGGAGAAACAAGAGGCACCTTGGAGTTGATCAAAGAGGTCGTCAATACGCGGTAAGGGATACCGGTTCTTAATGGTGAGTTTGTTCAACTCTCGGTAATCAATACACATGCGAAACGAACCATCTTTCTTTTTAACGAACAACACCGGAGCACCCCAGGGCGAAGAGCTAGGGCGAATGAATCCTTTAGCGGTCAATTCTTGAAGTTGACTTGCCAATTCTTGCATCTCAGCAGGCGCAAGACGGTAAGGAGATTTGGCTACGGGGGAAGCACCAGGGACAAGATCAATACGGAACTCGACTTCACGAGCGGGAGGAATACCAGGAAGATCATCAGGAAAAACTTCAGGGAAGTCACGCACAACAGGGATATCGCGAAGCTTCTTCTTTCCTTCATCGGGTTTGACCACATGGGCTAAAAATGCAATACACCTTTTTCGCATGAGTCTTCGGGCTTCGGCGCAAGACATAAGTTTAAGACCACTGGAGGGTTTCTCGCCATAGATGTGAAGATCACCATTTTCTCGAGGAATGCGAATCAACTTCTTGGCGCAAATAACTTCGGCGCGATTATTCGAGAGCCAGTCCATACCAATGATAACATCGAAACTTCCAAGAGGCATGGGGATGAGGTCGATCAGAAAATTGTTTTCGTTAAGGTTAAGCGTGCAATCTTTAATCACTGAGTTAATTAAAACAGTTTCACCATTAGCCAATTCAACTGAAAAATTTTCTTTTAAATCGTTGCGCGGTCGCGCAAGCTTCTGCTCAAACGCGCGAGAAATAAAACTTCGATCGGCGCCAGTATCAAAAAGTACAGAAGCATAAAATCCGTTAAGCAAAAATGTACCATTAACTACGTCATTAATCGCTTGCGCTTGGTGCGCGGTTATGTTAAAAGCTCGGCCGCGCGCCACTTGGTTCGAAATTTGGTTCACCGGATTCGCTTGCGTAATCTGAACTTGTAGTCTCGGGCACGCGTTCCGGAAATGACTGGGATCACCGCAGTTAAAGCACGATCTGGGTCGTGGGTTTTGGTAGGTTGGTTGTGGGTTCTGCGGGTAGACTGGTGGTGTTTGCGCAATTGGATTGGCGGGAAGGACTCTACAGGTTTCTGCAAGGTGACCAGCGCGGCCACATCGGTGACAAGGTCGACACGGGGTTTGGGTTGGGTGGTGAAATCTACAGGTTGGGCAAAAGGGGTGGTTTCCTGTGTAAGGTTTCTTAGTTGGCGGGGAAGGGAGTGCCGGATTGGTTAAGGCATAGTTGTGGACTATAGGGGGAGTTGGGTAGGTTGACAGTGGGTTAGGTGCGTAAACTGGAGGTTGGTAGGTGGGTTGCTGGACAATGGGCGGGCTGGTAAGCGCATAGGCTTTGCGCCTGCGCTTGAGGTTGTTACGGTTTGAGGGTTCTGGTTTGGTTTCTGTTGGTTCAGGGGCAGTCTTGGTGGGGTTGGTCTTCTCAGCTCCCCGCAGGAACAGGGTTCCTGCTCTGACATGGTTGTCGCTGAGCACAGCGGCCAACTTGATGGCGTCAGAGAGGGTTGCTGGGTTTCTGGCCCATACAGAATCTTGAATTTCCATGGGGAGACCCCCAAGGAATTTCTCGATGGCTCGGCGGGAAGGGGTAACAAGGTGAGGGACAAGCAGGCTTAGTTCATGGAAGCGCGTCGCGTACTCGCGCGCTTCGCCACTGTACTGCTTAAGATTCCAAAATTCTTCCTCCAGGCGCTTAACTTCGTTGGGAGGGCAGAATTCTCGCGTCAAGAGATCCTTAAATTCCTCCCAGAGCATGCTGGAAGCAGCCTCTGCGCCACGCGCATGAGCTACTCCATTCCACCATGTAAGCGCTCTGGATTCCAGGACACTGGAAGCATATAGGGTTCGTCTGTCTGGAGGGCATTGGGTGTGGAGGAAAGTGTTTTCTATCTTCTCGAGCCATTGGAGCATCACGGTGGCTCCTTCAAGACCTGTGAACTTTGGAGGGTTACCCGCGTTAAAGGACTTAATTTTATAACCGGAGGTATTGTTTTGGCTCAAAGCTTGGGCTATTGCGGCGGCCATTTCCTGGGAACGTTGCTGTCTACGCCTGCGCGAGGCTTCTCTTCTCTGAAATCGGCGAGATAGCGGAGGCATTCTATAAAAGTTTTAATTTTGGTTAATGTCTTAGCGCAAAGTATAATCTTATAAAGCTTGGTTTCGCGAAGTCAGTTACTGTCAAAAGTTAAAGTAAAATAAATGACCCTAAATGCAGGCTTAATAGAGGTAACAAATTCGAATCAAGAATCGACAATTCATGTATCACCATGACTTTCCGAATTCCCAATTTAAAATGACGAGTAAACGAGTATTGAAAATTGACGATTCATGTATCACCATGACTTTTCAATCCTCAATATAAAATATACAAGAAAATGAGTATTGGAGGTTGACAATTCATGTATCACCATGACTTTTCAAGTCTCCAACCTCAGAACATAATCGTAAATGGAAATTGAAAATCAACTATTCATGTATCACCATGACTTTTCGGATTTTCAAATCCCAACAAACGAATATGTAAGAAAAATCAATAAAAATCGAAATTCAACAAAAATCGAAATATCGCGAAATAAAACATAAAATCATATACTGCGTCTGCGCAAGCATATTTATAAATAACGAGTAATTAACAATAAGCGCGCAAACATGAGATTTCTCTCATGCGCGAGAAGGGACTCTTAGGTATTCTAGGCCGTTACGTCTAACCACCTATCCTAAAGTCAACGAGCTCTGATACCAATCTGTAACACCCCGACCAAAGGCGGATTATACATCGGGGCGCCACATATTGTTTCATTACTCGTGACACTATTGGGTGTCAATATTTAATAAATATATTCATTCACGCACGCGCAACGTAAACACAAGATAACATAAATCAACATAAATCAATATATTATAAGACAAAATATTCGAACAATAATAACTTGTCTTGTTACATTTTAATCTAGGTCCAAAAGTAAAAACGTCCTACGTGTCCACAAGCTCCAAATGTAGCTACAGCAAACCTGAACATGTGTTAAAATAAAACGTCAAACACTTGCGTGTTGGTGAGAAATCAAGTTTAATACAATACATAGATAATAATAAATCTGCGCGCAACATGTGTATGTCTGGTTTTCAACAAGGGTGTAATCTGATCGGGACCAACTCTAAGATTCATAGACTGCCAGTGCTCACAATTGAGCTCACAAACAAGAAAAACTGTGCAAGTGTAAACAAAAGAGAAAATCATAAACGATTGTTCTCCCGTGTTCATCTAATGGTACCATGAGAACTGCGGAATAGACCGACAAGACGGTTAATGATCCACACATACAAATAAACAGCCAAGTCTACGTCCTCAACACATGGGATACTGCGCGACTAAAGTTCATAAACAAGTTTAAGACTCTAAGTTTGTATGAACACATGAACATCCCAACACATTAAAAATAAAAATGGATTAGGTACGAGATTGCTCACTTGATAAACGATGCGGTGTAAGATAAAGCAAGAACCAACTTTAAACAAGCACAAGTTAACCTATAAATAAGATTATTGTTTTAACGATTGGTTTTAAGTCTTGATTATAAGTTAGCATAATTAATAAGTAACTTAAACAAATTATTATATATTATAGATTACCGGAAAACATGGCAGAACAGGAGAGAGGACGAAGGCAGAGGAAGGAGACGGCAGAGGATCAACGGCAGAGAGCAAAGAAGAGAAAGATAATAAGTATTTGTGTGTGTAGTGTTAAGAAAATAACATTATTATTTATAGGGAAACCCTAGGGAACACAATCCCTAGAAAAGGGGAAAAGATCTCCAAAAAGTAAAAGATTCCAAAAGCAAAAGATATCAAAAGATATGGCAGCTGCAGAGGGCAAAGGAAAAGCTGACAGGTAACAGTAAACAGGCATGGGAGGGTCAGATAAAGGTACTGGTCAAGCAAGGAAAAGCAGATCTCAAAAGATAATGTCAGTCACTTTTTCTGTCAACCAATGGGGTTGGTGCGCATGCTGCGCCGAAAGTAACTTTTCAGACATAAGATAGGTCAGGTCAACAGTACAGAAGATAAGACAACACAAAAGTAAACGGCTGGATTAAACAGAAGAAAAGACTCAAGACATAGCGCGAGAAAGCTTGAGCGCACGCGCGAGGGCGAAGAACAGTCCACAGCGCGCCGCGGGAAGAACTAAAATCCTTAGCGCGTCGCGGGAAGAACTACCGTTCTTAGCGCGCTGCGAGAAGAACTACAATTCTTAGCGCGCTGCGAGAACAGTTCGCCTCGCGTATCGCAGGAACAACCGGTCTTTACGCAGGCTTCCTTGTAAGGAGTCTGGCGCGTGGAGCTGCGCAGACAACCTTAGGCGGGAAGAAACAAAGGACACAAAAACTAAGAGAAGGGGGTTCAAGGCTTAAGGGCGGGACGGCGACAAGAGAGAAAACAAGGCGGAGAGAAGAAGATGGACGGGACGGCTGGAAGGAAAAGAGAGGAAGAGGCGGGAAGGAGAATATATTATTATTAAAAATAAAGTATAAGTTTAAATAAATATTAAATCATAAGAGAAGGAGATCGGATCGGAGAAACGGGTACCTGGGTCGGGTTGGATCGGGGCAGATGTCACACGAATACTATTGATAGTCCTCCTTGATTGGCTCTGCATTCACTAAGCGTTTATATAGACATGGGTTCCCGACACACTTTTGTCCTGGGAAGGTCAACCATAAACCAACCAAACTTAATTTTATTTCCTGAAAACACTTTATTTCTTGGTGCAGCCTCACTTGATGAAGAACAGTCCTTAGGAATCCAAGCAAAAACTTGTTCCTTGGGGTTGACCATTTTAGACTTCTCTTTTCTTATTTTTAGAACTGTTTTTGGTGAATCCTCGGACTTTAAAGTCTTAGGATCCTTTTTGATTTTATCCTTCTTGGTTTTTCAAAAAGGTTTCTTTTTGTGTTTTACTTTATTTACTTTGGATCTCACATCCATTTCACTGGGTTCACTATCGGCTTGATCAGTCCTTGAATCAGAGCTTCTGAAAGCTCCTTTTGGGGACTGACTGAGCCGCCTTTGAATATCAATTTGTTGCTTGAACCAGTGCTTACAATGTCTTGCAAGGTGAGAAGAGTGACCAAACACAAAACAACACTTTCTCCTAGGAGTGCCATAGAAGTCATCTGAACTATAATGTGGTTGGTGCGGTGGAAAAGGTGATCCTTGGAAAGGAACAAGATTATAAAACACATTTGTGTAATATGGATCAACAAAATTTTGTTGATAATGACCATAGTGTTGTTATCACAGAAGTTTCTAAAAGCGGTTGGCGACTCCAACTCAAGCTTTGATACCACTTGTAGGTCCTCTAGATGGATCTCACAACTTTACTTGGATCAATCTGTGCTGTTGGTTAGCGGAAATCACCAACGACACTCGGATCTCGGATCTTAGTTTTGTTATTACAAAAGAGAGGAAAAGATGAAGTGCGGAGAGAGAAACTTTATTTCCAAAAAGTTTATTTCTTGAGTTGTTCGGAGAAATGGGTAAAGTGACCCTTTTATAGGGTCCCCATTTCTCCAATACTTACAAAATAAACGTACTGAGTATGTAATACATCGACTAAAAGCAAACTAGAATGACACACACAATCCTAAAAACAATATAGAATATTGGCCCTACAGAAACTTAAAAAGAGAGACTTAGGATGAAATGTGGAAAATGAAACCACATTCTAAATAAGTTCTTTTAAAAAAAATAAGAAAATGATTATATTGGTCAAAGTTCAAATATTTTTAAGATGGTGCGTTGTGGTCATTTAATGGGGGTGCTAACCCATCCCACTGCCATATAGATCACGAACACCACAACACGATCCAACTATGGGTGGCGCTAACGGGCACGTGTGAGCTGGATAGCGGTCGTGAATGGATTGGAGTGAATGGATAAGGGTGATAACGCTAGCGACTAACTTACCACAATAAGCTCAAGTAAACAGGGGTGCAAGTGGGCAGAGGAGAAGGGTTCAGTCCAGTCAGCGGCATATAGCGAAATGTGATAGGATGAATCCATGGATTGGCTTCAACTACAACACGTAGTCTAATGATAAAGTAACAGAAGACGATGTAATGCTTTGATTTCAAGCTTGCAAATGCCATGAGGAGAAATTTTCTAGGTACACGTTTATCTTTACTTATTATCATGTTTTTTTTAAAGTACACTAGAAAAATTACGCTACCCCTGAATTTATGCTCTAGATCCGCCACTGATCGGGATGATGGTCTTTGATGGAGAGGAGAGAGGGTTGAAGATGATGGTGGATAGATGGAGGTTGAAGATGAAGTTAATGGTGAGTGAGTCTCACTTTATTTCTTTTAATATTTCATTAATAATTAATAAAAATAATGTATACTCCAATGCCACATCATTAAAAAATAAATTATTGTCATGTATTAATCGCCACGTCATACGCCACATCAACAAAGCTTAACGAGGTTATTAGACTAGGATTGTTGTGCGTAACAAAACTGAAAGTTAAGATTGTCACCGGTTAGATTGTTAGTTGAGATTATTATTGGACAATAGCCAATAGTTTGGATTAATATAATCCAATTTTTCTTTTTTAAATTATTGTAAGTGTATAAAAACAAAAAATATAATTTTTTTGTGAGTAAGATAAAGACAAAAATAATGGATGAGTTGTGAAAGATTCTTAAAAATAAGTATTTAATTTTGAAAAGTATGAATTTTAATTAAATTATAGGATTAAAAATGATGTATGAAATATGAATGTTGTTAGGCTAATTATCGAAGTATGATAAAGTTGACATGAAATAAATATGGACAGATTGGGTACTTTCATTGGTGGCCTAACATAGATTTTTTTTGAAAGTACATACACATGCACTGATGCACTAGGATAATACACTACAAGAAGAATCAATCTATATCCAAAATTCAAATGGCTATGCACTTAAATTGGATAGTACAAGCCTAACGCATTCTTAGATAACTCGTTATTTTGTGAAAATCCTTTAAAAAAGGTTTGAGTTACTTCTAAATACATGCCTCAACACTGGCGGATCTAGACATAAATCTCAGGGGTAACGTTTAAAATTTTTTTTTACCGTCTTTCAAACAATGTAAACGTAAAAAAAACAGAAGCACGATACATGAGGTGCAAATTTCTCATATACTGTTTTTTAAAGCTTGAAATTGAGCCATTGCATCCTGTTCTTTTACTTTATAGAACGTTTCTTTTTTGCTGCACAAATTAAAGCATTACTTAAATACTTATCACTCATTCGCTTACGCAAACCCGTATTGATAAATTTCATTTTAGAAAAAACCTATTTCAACGGTTGCGGTTGCAACCGGTGAAACCAACGCTAGCTTCAATATTTGATAAACAAAAGAGAGCGTGACTTGCTTTCCGGTTTCCACTATTACACGAGCAAGGTCACACATTCACCCAAATTTAAAAATGTATCATCTTTTTTTAAAGTGTGATAAAAGGCTATACGATCACCCAAAATACACCATATTTTTTCATTACTAAAATCATTCGGATACATTTCCGAAAATGCCACTATCTTAGATTTGTCAAACTTGTAAAATGAATCTCAAGATTTAAACCAGACATATTTTTTAACAAATTAGTTAAACCTCACTAAATCTATTTCCAAGTCTTGAATTTGCATATCTAAAACTGTTTTAAAATTTTTAACCTCAAAATGATGATTATGTTTGTTTCTGTTTGATGTTTCTTATTCAAACAAAAGAAAAAAAAAGTTTTGGTTTCTATTTGCTTTGAGCTATAAACTTTGTTTGGGTTTTATTTGATTTGAACTTTTAAAATATGATATTCTGTTGAGCTTGTTTATGCTTGAGTCTGTTTCTGTTTAACGTTTCTCGTTCAAACAAAAGAAAACAAGATTTGTTGTTTTTATTTGCTTTGGGCTATAAATTTATTTGGGTTTTATTTAATTTGAACTTTTAAATTTGTTGGCCTTTAAACAAATAGGGGTAACGTAAAAAAATTTCAGAGGTAGCGAAATACGAAAACCAACCCAAAAAGAAAAAAAATTACACTACCGACGAAAAGTTGAGAGGTAGCGGATGCTACTTTTGCTTATGAAGTGCATCCGCCACTGTGCCCCAAAGCAACCACTTATTGTCACTTAACATCATATCAGCCCTGATGTGGCGCCCGTGGTCTCTCTGAGCATTGTGTATATGTCTAAAAACACCCATCATGAGTGTTTTTAAAAATAGGGATTTTTATATATCCCTTACTAAGAGGCATTATTACATATTTACCCAACCATTTAAATTAGTAACATATTTCATCATCCTCACATAAAATTACTCAATTACCCTTTTTAATTCATATAAAATCAAACTACCCACCATTTCATTCTAAAAAAGTTTCTTCCCTGACTTACACTTGCGACACCTTACTGCCGGCGCCGGTGACGAGCCCGGCTTCGACGTTACCGTCAAATGCTTCACCATCTGCTAAAAATTAGGGATGGTGGAATTAGACGATGCTTTGTAGATTTCGGTTTTGCCATTGCCGCCAAACGTCGCCGGACACTGTACACTCTTTCTCTCTTATAGCCGGCATCGGCGACGAGCTTGGTTTTGCCATTACCGTCGAATGTTTCACCATCTGCAAATCAAGATTAGGGATGGTGGAATCAGACGATGCTTTGTAGATTTCGATTTTGCCTTTGCCGCCAAATGTCGCCGTACACTGTACACTCTTTCTCTCTTATAGCCGGAGCCGGTGACGAGCCCGGTTTCGCCATTACCGTCGAGTTTCACCATCTGCGAATGAAGATTAGGGATGATGGAATTTGTTGTTTATTTTTGGGATGTAAGTTTTTGTATATGAATTTTGAGCTCACAAATTATTCGAAGTGATTTTAGATATGAAATTGACTGTGCTCACAACACCTTTTGTTTGATAAAGGAATTGGAAAATACTATTATATATGATTAATCAAGAAAAAGAGCTAAGTGATTTAATAAAAGAGAAATTGGGAAAATATGTTATGTGTTGTAGTAAGGGTAGAAGAGGAAATATGTAATATATATAGTTTAAGAAGGGGAAATACGTAGTTGTGTTTTAAGGTTGGGTAAATATGTAATAAATTATCTTAACATGGGATATATATAAATAGCCCTTTAAAAATATATAACCCATCTAGTGTAATTCTTTCAGTAGATACAACGCAAATGTCCTATACATACCATCAACATGAAATTAAATATTTTTGGTCATATCATGATCTCAATTATACTTAAATCAAAATCCCAACTATATATCTTAGTTTATATGTATAGTACTTATTGTCTAAACAATATACTTATCGATAAAAAATTATTTATATGATTTCGTATAATCATATTAATGTATATTGTTCTCTACTTGTTATCTGTATATAATCCTACAGATTATATCATATTGTATATCGTTAGCGATATTTTCATATGCTATGTTGTAAACTTTTAATACAATGAAACACAACTTAATTTGTTCATAGGACTGTACTAGAAGAGCATAAGATAATGAGGTATTGGCAAAGAATACAATTATAGTCAGAGGCGATTCTTACTATAACATGAAAGATGTTACTTAGTATTTTCTTAAAAGCTATGTTTGTGGATCATAGGGAGACAAAAATTGTCTTAAAAGTTGAAACATGTGAAATACAAGAAGAGAATTAGGGTAAATAATTGACATGCAAATCTGACGGTTTGTGTTGTGCCAAGTGGCTTACCTTTTCTTTTATTGGTTCTTTCACCCCACCAAATCCGTTACTTTTGGTCACTCTTTCCTTTTTCTGAAATAAGCAGAAAAGTCACAGTATACGGATAACTTAATTAAAAAAAAAAAAAAAACTCGAAACTTGAATATTATTAACTTTTTTTCTGAATGACGAATATATTTTATCTTCTTGCGGACTTAACCCAGATCTCCTTTTGGAATGATGGATTTCTTTTATCAGCTGTTAGATTTAAACCCATGGCGGTATTTAAAGATTTTTTCTTTGTTAATAGACCATCAAACCATTGATATTAATAAGGGAAAAATCTCAAAATAGCCCCCTTTAGAAAGAGAGTTCTCAAAATAGTCATTTTTTTTTTCAAAATCTTTTAGAATTTGGATTGCCAAGACGTTTTTGGAAAAGATAAAAATAAAGAAGAAACAGGCCAAATTTCGAAAGAAAGTCAGGTAGAAGACGAGATTTCGGGAAATAATGAAGGTAAAGTCCAAATTATTTTGTAATATTTGAGCAAAAGTTCAAATTTTTCCAAATCTTTTTTATTCAAAAACCGTCTTGAGAGACTGTTTTTTTTATGTTTCCTACCTATCCCGTCCATATTTTCAAATTCTTGGAAAAAGAGATTTTGAAATCTCGTCTTAGGATGAATTTGTCTTAACAGACAAGATTCTTTTCTTTCTTCCAACCTTCATGCTACACACACACACTTATACATACATACATATACATACATATATATATATATGTATATATAAATTCCGTATATATATGTATATATACATACATATATATATATATATATGTGTGTGTGTATGTATGTATATATAAATTCCATATACATATACCTAAATTGACCATGACCCAACAACTTCCCAACCGAATACCTTTGGTCAAAATCCTTAAGATACCCGAAATCTGTTCTTTTGCCACACGAGATCACTCCATTTTGTCGGCGTGAAGTGGCCGCCTTGTTTTTCTTCTTGTTAGTTGTCCGGCGATGGTGGTTGACGACGGTGGTGGAGGTGGAGGATGATCGAGATTTGCTGTTGGAGCCACTGATCTTGGTGGTTGAGAAACAGCTATCCATTGGAGGTAATGGTATGATGATGATGAATGAGAATACAATTTGGGTATACGTGTATATATATATATATATATATATATATATATATATATATATATATATATATATATATAAATAAACATATGTATATAGGAGAAGTATAGTTTGAAAACCCTATTGAGTTGAGAAAACCCATGAAAACCCCATGTAACATCGTTTTTGTTTTGTTTTTTTTTGTTACATGTAATATATGTTGTTACATTTAATACAAAACTTCGCAAACATAAAAATCTTGCTATTTTTTTTTTTACATTTTTTAGTAATTTTTATATATGTTTTCAGGAGAGAGAAAATGTAATAAACTTTTACATTTTTTATTAACTTTAATTGTGAACCACAAGATTTAATCTTTAATTAAAAACACATGGTTAAGAATGAGTTTCTAGAGTTTTCATAACTTAAGTGGGTTTACCCTATATATATATATATATATATATATATATATATATATATGTATATGTATGTATGTATAAGTGTGTGTAGTATGAATGTTGGAAGAAAGAAAAGAATCTCGTCTCTTAAGAACATATTCATCCGAAATACGTCTCTCAAGACGATATTTGAAAATCTCTTTTCCTAAGAATTTGAAAATATAGACGGGAAATGTAGGAAACATAAAAAAACAGTCTCTCAAAACGGTTTTTTGAATAAAAAAGATTTGGAAAATTTTGAACTTTTGCTCAAAGATTACAAAATAATTTGGACTTTACCTTCATTATTTTCAGAAATCTCGTCTCCTACCTGACTTTCTTTCGAAATTTGGCCTGCTTCCTCTTTATTTTTATCTTTTCCCAAAGCGTCTTGCCAGTCCAAATTCTAAAAGATTTTGAGGAAAAAAAGGTTATTTTAGAGACTCTCTCTCTAAAAGGGCTATTTTGGGAATTTTCTCTATTAATAACCTTTTTTAATTAATGTAGTTGTACAGAGTATCCGGCGTTACTTAGTTGGTCGTTCAAAGATAATATTGTAATTCTTAGTAGCATTGTAAAATTATTTATTTAAATGTATTAAATTTGACGAAATTTGTTATGTAATGATAAGCTTGAAACCGTGTGTCATTAATCCCAACTTTTCATGCCATGCTAACAAGGAATGGGGATTCGAACTAGTTATCCCGATAAATATTATTGGTTTGACCTATGATCGAGTAAATATCCAGTTGAGCAATTGAATTTTAATGTCATCAACCGTCTTTTTTTTTTTTTTGGGTTCTTGCTATTTTGAAAACTCATTCGTTGAGAGTCTAGTGTGTAATCAAGAACCAATTACATATTTCATCCTCTAAATCATATTTAATTTGCATAGTTACCCAACCAAATCATTCACTTATATATTTTCCCATTCTTTAATAAAAATTTTATAAGGACAAAATTACTCTTTCCTAACTTCTAATTTTAAACCACTCAAAAACCCTTCCAAAAAAATAATAAATAAAAAATCATAAAATAAAAAAAAAACGCAAAATTTTAAAAAGTGAAAAACACAAAATGTTTATGTAGCATCACTCGTTCCAAAGAAAGAAAAAAAAACAAAAAAAAAAAACAACAACCTGGCATGGTCGGGTTTAGCTTTTAGACGGGGGCGAGGGGTTAGCCTTTTCTTTTTTAAGCCAAGGGTGGGTTAGGTTTTTGTGGGTTTTTGATTGAATGCACACCAAAGTAAGGGTAAAAGAATCATTAAATCAATGACTTTTAATTAAAATAAATCAAAATGGGTAAATTTACTAATTTTGTAATTAAAGAAATGGGAAATATGCAATTGAATATTTGGATTGGGTATATATGCATTTAAAAAGTTTTAGAGGAGGAAATATGCAATTGCCCATACAATCAAAATGTACAACTTCTCGTTGTCGATTGGGGTTCATCTAGAGACACACGATGAGATGTAATCGAGTTCGGGTTCATCTAGATGCAACCGAGTTAGGGTTCATCAAGAGTCAAGCTGAGTTATGAGTGTTTGTAATCAGTTTTTTGAGTTATATTTTCTGATTAATATAAACGAGAGTTATTCGTTAGTTCGTGTTTGATTATCGATCCGGGACTTAATAATTAAGTCTATGCCTCCCTGCTAGGAAATCCATTTCCTTCGTTGATCAAGGACAAGATAAAAACCGATGATATACTGATTCCTCATCGCTAAACACTAGAAACAATCTAATGATTGTATATTAAGATATTAACCCCTACTCTTGCAAGGTTGGGGAGAACTAGTATACATCTTTGCACATTCTCCAAACGAAGCATGAAACTTTAATCAGAATGTTGTTAACCAATGTGATGCGGCAATTCAAATTTACATGGTGTCTCGGACATGAACATGCACAAAATATGTAATGGAAATGTGTCTTCTGGCTCCCTTCCCCACAATCAATCGCTCTCCAGAGGTCTAAATCTATAAGAATAAGAAACTTTATCAATTGATCTTGATGGTTTATTTGTCCAATAGAATTTAGATATAGTTTCCCCAACCCCATGAAGAAGACTTACATCGAGCAATCGTATGCCACTCATACTCTTTGTGATAATGTGCGTAGTTTTTTGTTACTTCGAGCATAATAGGTTGGGGAATTGGTCCTTAGCACTAATTTCCCCTGCCACGCATCTGCTGGAAAAAGAGTCACCCTTTCATGCTCGCTGAAGTCTTGATCACTTTTAGGGATGTTTAACTGTGTGCAAGGGCTGTTTTTTTGCCCTTCTGTTGTAGGATTGTCATTTGATTATTGAACAGCTTTAAAGCAAATTGTACTTAAGAGACTTTTCCTCTGTCAGCGCTATCAACCACCATTTTGATAACAGCACAAGATTGATGATCCTTAAAAAGAACCCGATTTTAGTAACACCTTTTTCTATGTTTCGATAACCTTATCCCATGCAACACGATATATTTCTTCTACTCCCGTGTGTTACCTCCCCATAGGATTTTTGTTTGGATGCATTGTTTACTGTCTCTTTGGTGTTTTAAACGTCAAGAAGATATATATAGAGACAAAGTGTTAGAATAGCCATGATCAAAGTTAATTGCCCGGCCCCCAAATCATAAATTTCTTCCAAGCGTTGAACTTTTACTTACAAAACTAGAAAAATGGGCATGGTTGCGACCGAATTTTGCAACTGATTTGCGATCAAAATAAACGGTCTCAAATTCAGCCACTGGTCATGGTCGGTCACAAAACGGTTTTTGATTTTGCGACAGTATAGATTCAGTTGCAAATATTGTTAAATTAATAAATAAGATAACGAAAACAAATGAAAAAAAAATACTAAACTATTTCAATAGTGACCGAATAACTAAAAAAAACAATTTAATAGTAAACAAAGCTCAACAAATCCAAGAAATGAACATATGTGCTAACCTCTACACCAAGAAAAAAGTGTGTATAAGATGATCTTCAACCCTTGGATGAAAAGCAAATAGCCAAAACTATGGTGCCATCTTTATTTAGGAGAGTTCCACTCTTTTTGGAGGGTTAGGCTGGCATGAGGGCTTCCCTGAGGAACTCCTGAGAGAGCTGAACAACACAAGGAATTGGTCTGTGAAATGGAACCCATTTCGAGGATGAAATGGAGCTGTAATTATAGGTAGCTGATGATAAAGAGGCACGGTCGTGCCACCCGGCATGGTCGTCCCAAGGGTGGCACGCCCGTGCTTGTACTTGCTGTCACTTGTCAGGCCTGTTTTCCCGACAAGAGTCTTCCAGGCATGTCCCTTTTGTCTTGTCTAGCCGGTATGCATGACCTTGTCTTCATGGGCATGCATGAGCATGCCCATTTTTTGGCACGTGTCGTAACAACTTCTTAGGTGCTGTTTGTTTTTTTAGAGGTAAAATGTCTACAGTCTGCGGACCACATCTGCAGTCATCTGAAGCAGAAGAGGTGGACCAAACCTCTGCAGCCTGCAAGAAGAAGACTGTTCGTTTTTTAACATCTGCAGATTGCTAAAATAAAACAGAAATCTTTAAATAAACTGAAATTTAAATAAAAAGTCATTCAACATCTAAATTTAAATAATAGTCAAACAACAGTGCAATAATATTTATAAAACAACAAAAACATTTTTTTCAAATAATCTATTCGGTACTTTGAAAAAAATGTTTTTGTTGTTTTATAAATATTAACTGCTCCGCAATTTCATCTCGTAACTGCGTCATATATTCACGATCTGATGCAGTGCCATCCTCTTCAACCTCGTCTTCATCAGCAACGTGCACATGAGTATTTCTGAATGACACGTCCGGTTGATCGTATTGTTCAAACAACTCATCGCTCAAACCTTCTTTCCTAATACAAGAAATCAAACCAAAACATAATCAATATTCAAAATACATATAATAAATCTAATACAAGAAATCAAACCAAAACACAATAACTGTTTCAATGTACAAATCTAATACAAGCTTACCTTGACAAAGATTCCAATGGTGGATTTCGCGGTGGTGGAGGAGCGGCGGTGCGGCAGTGGAGCAGCGGGCGGTGGTGGAGTTCGCGGTGGTGGAGGTCGCCGGTGGTGGAGGTCTGGAGGAGAAGAATGGGAGATGGTAGGGGAGGAGATGAAGGGAAGGAGAAGATAGTAGAATGAAAGGGGGCTAGGGTTTGATAGAATATGTAAAAAGAGGTTGGTCCATGTCTTCTAGGATAAGAGAGCGCGAAGACATTTTTTAATGAAATGTCTTCAAAAAAAACAAACAGTCTTCAAGCCTAAAGGTCTGCGCATGGTATGCGCGACGCAGACATAAGAGGCCAGGAAGATCTTCTGACAAAAAACAAACACCACCTTAGTTTTGTTGGTTTTGTCATTTTCTAACTTTTGTCTAGCCATTGGCAGACTTTTGAAAGAATTTTGACTTTGACTTCTGTTGACTTAACGGCTAGGCATTGTGCTTAGCCACAACAAATAATCAAATTAATCTTCAATTTTTATCCATGTTTTTCACTTCTTTTCATTTTTGAAAGTCCAAAACTTGTATTTATCAAATAAGAACGATTTAGGTTGTGTTTTCCCACAATAATGATCGAGAAGTGTATACAAATGTGCTAATTATTGATGTAAAACATGTATAATTGATTGCACATAAGTGGCTTTCTCCAAGGTTGTGGAACCAAAATCTAAAAGTGGGCTGAGGTAGGAGATTTAAGGTCTATGAATTTAGCATTACTTACTAAATGGAGTAGGAGGCTAAAGGTGGATATGACTTTAGAAAGGTTGGCAAAGAGACTTGGCTAGGAATGTTTCCTATGAAAGATTTGTTTACTAGGCTTTACAAATTGAATCCTCCAAATCTTGGTCGGTGCAGGATAGAATTGTAAAAGGGGTAATAAATGCATAAGCTTTGTTTGGAACTGGAGAATTAAGAGACTGTTGGAATCAAATAAAGTGGGCATTGAAGACTTAAGAGAGCATGGTCTCGGATTTCAGTTTCAAGGAGCCTGATGATGGTTAGAGTTGGCGCGAAGACTAGTCTGGTTTGTTTTCTATCTAATCTTTAAGGAAATTGATACAATCTTATGATACACTTGTGAAGAAACACTAATCGACCCCGGGCAGATTACGGATAATCTGGGGGTTAAATAGATGTTTCTCACGAGGGGTTAGGTCCGGCAAAGATGGTTCTTCTGATAACCTGCAAAACAGACACCGTGAGCTCGTCACTGAGAAGGGGGGGGGTACCTCCTTGTGACCACCCTCCGGCGTGAGAATCAGACTAGATTGCTCTTGAATATAAGTGTATATTAAGAGATTGCTAGAGCAGATATCAGGTATAAGATATAAGATAAGATGAGATGATCATACCATTTGGGGTATTTATAGCCGAAGGTAGGTTTCCAAGAAGGTGTAGCCGGCTGAATAGTATTCCTGTTCTACCAACTGTGGCCTACGCACGTGCCATGCTGGTAGTTGGTGGGTAGGCAGCGGCTGACAGTGACCAGGCCTGCTGTGTACTATTCCTTTTCCACCAACTGCAGGCTATGCACGTGGTATGACAGGAGTTGGTGAGTAGGCAGCGGCTAATAGTGACATACAGTACAAGAGCATGCTGCTCGCCATACTGTTGTCAATGAGCTGTCGTATCTCTGGTCAGATCTTTTGCCCATACCTCGTCAGGTACAGTACAAAAGATCCTCCAGTATCGTACGGACTGGCTCATTTGGGCGGGAGTATTCCCCCTCCCGCCTTTGTGCGGGATTGTTCCCGGCATTGCTCATTCCTTCAGGTGACTACTGAATTATTTTGAGAGCTAAGTGTCTTGTGCGTGTAGCCTTGCTGCGCGGGTGGCCTTCCCTGATGGCTTGTATCCGCAGCTGCGGGAACAGGCGGAGTACTTCACCATTGGGAGGCATTTCCTGCGGGAACAGCTTGCGTACTGCGCGTAAGGACGTCACGTCTCTGAGCATGGTGGGTCCTGCGGATCCAGTTGGTTTCTGCGCAAACGTCTCTCTTTAAGGTGAGTCCTGCGGGTCCAACTGGGCTCTGCTGGGACCTATCTCTTCAAGTCCCCCCAGTCCAATGTTCTTCTCATGAATGTTTAATAAGTGAGGTGAACTTTTGGACTTAAGAAAAGGGTTTTTGAAAAGGGTTTAGTTTTAAGGTTTTCCATGGGGATTCTTCCCGCGGAAGTCCTAATGTCACTTGCAGAAATTCCCGACTTTCCTGCTTGATCTTTGGGTATGATGCGGGTAGGTCTGTAACCTCCTCGCAAGTCAGGAGCGTTGAGTCCCACTTGTGTGGATTCTCCTTGAGGTTTTGGTAGTTTTGAACATAGTGATCAATTATGTTAAAACCACCAATTTCATCTTGGAGTTTCAAACAATATAGTTCTCGACGTTCCCGCTATGCGGGGATGTTATTCCCGTTTCCGCAAGCATGGCCCAGAAGATCCTTCTTGGTTTCAATTCCCTGCGGAGTGCTAGGTATGTAAAGGGTTTTGCCTTGACACTGTACCCGCACTCGTCTTACGGTTACTTTACTTCCAAGGTATTCCTGGCGTCAATTCCCTGCGGGTGCTAAGTATGTGAAGGGTTTTGCCTTAACACTGTACCCGCACCCGTCTTATAGTTACTTGGTCGCCGAGGTATTCTTGGCTTCAATTCCCTGCAGGTGCTAAGTATGTGAAGGGTTTTGCCTTAACACTGTACTCGCACCTGTCTTATAGTTACTTGGTTGCCAAGGTAAGGGGTATTTTCCCGCTTTTGAATCTTTTTGAAATTTTGAAATTCGAAGAGTTGGTGAAAGGATAAGAACAGTCCAAACTGTTGAAACGTTGTCCGACGGTTTCTTCTGACAGTGTCAGGACGTGCAGGAAGTTATGGCGACGTGCACTGTTGTTTGACTATTATTTAAATTTAGATGTTGAATGACTTTTTATTTAAATTTCAGTTTATTTAAAGATTTCTGTTTTATTTTAGCAATCTAATTGCGATGAGTATATAAAGGGGGAGAGGGTCCTTTGCAATCCACACTTTCACTTCTCTTCATCTTCTAAACGATTTCCGGCGAATACTCACTATTCCGTCGAGCATTCTTCTGAAATCGTTTTTCTGTACATCCAAACATGTCTTCTTTTGCCGAGGAGTCTGACGTGTTCGTCGAGAATCCGTCGTCCACTTCTGATAAGGACGACAAGAGCACTGCTGGCGAGTGCCAGTGCGCTCTTCCTGCCGAGCTTTTTCAGTACATCGTCCGGAAGTTCATGCTCGAGCCGTTCGAGCCTGAGTTTCCGGAGCCACACCAGACGGTGTACGATGCCCCCAAGGGCAAGATAGGGGTGTACGCTGCATTCTTCGTTTATGGGAATCTCAGGTTCCCATTGACGAAGTTTGTATACCGTGTCTTGGAGAGGCACGGTGTGCATCTGACGGAGGTACACCCGATGGCGATCGCCAAGATCCGCCACTTTGAGTGGGTGTGCCTCATTCTGGGCGTGGAGCCCCATGTTGACCGGTTGATGACCTTCTATTCTTGGAGGTGCATCCAGGGGTGGTACACCTTGGTCAATCGGATCAAGGGGTTGAAGATCTGCGCTACCGAGCGCAGTCTTCGGTCGTGGAAGCGTGAGTTTTTTTATATCTCCGCTCGCGTCGTCCCCCTTGCGATGACCTTTAAGAATGGAAGAGCACTCCCCGCCCTTCACGCCCTCAACTACCAGGAGGCGGAGTGGTTCGCCAAGATCTCCCGGGTCCAGACTCCGGTATACCGCTTTGCGGAGTCTGGGATGGTGATGCTTGGGATGAGCCGGGTGTGGAAGGAGGCGTCACAGGTTCCCATCGTCCTCGAATACGGTTTGAACTCTGTCCCTTACGGTATGCTCTGTCTTCTTTGTTTATATAGGTTTGTCTTCTAACTGTTTGTTTCTTTTATTTCAGAGGGGAACGACTTGCAGTCTCTCCTGCAGCCGCGGGAGAGTGATGGTCCCGCTCGGATGGGTACTCGTGCTCTCGATGAGAACGAGTTGCCCATCTTGGAGCAAACGAGGGATCGGTTTGTGGAGGTCTACCCGCCAGGCCACCCTATTCTGAGCGCCACGCGGCCAGGTAAGGCGTTATTCAACCCTCGACCTCTCAATGCTGAAACCTCTGCTGGAATTCCTCTAATCTTGTCATCTTCTGATGAGGAATCCGCAGATGGTCCTCCGTTGGTGCGGAAGAAGAAGGCTGCCGGCGGGAAGGGGAAGGCGAAGGTTGCCTCCACTGCCGATCCGGTGCCTCGGTCTGATTCAGAGACCGAGAGCGAGGAGGTAGCGGGGAACCCTGGTGGTGATAAGACCACTGCTCCGGAGGCTGAGACGACCGTCACCTCCGAGCAGCCCAGGACAACGACGGTGAGCGGCGTGAAGAGGCCGGCTCCAACGGGTTCGTCCCCGCCTGTTCGCACTTTTAGGCTCAAGAAAACCCGTAAGTACAAACTTCCTTTACTTTTTAACTTCATATCTTTCCGCCATTATACTTATATCTTCTTTGTGCAGGCGTGGATGCTACCGCATTACAGGGTGGAGCGGGGAGGAGCACCTCCGGACCCATGACGGTAGGCTTGGTCAACCTACCTGAGGCGATGACCCAGGCGGCTGCGCCTGCTTCAGTTGTTGGTTCAGTTGCTCACCCAGTTGAGCCAACTATTCCAACTGTGATGACATCTCCGCCGGCTGTCAGTGCCATATTTACTGAATCTTTCACTGAGCCGGCGGTGACTATTTCTGCGGGTACTTCCGCAGCGGCGACCACGGTTGTGAGTTCACCTCCGGTGAGTTCACATCCGTTGGTTTCTACCGCGGCGGCCTCTATGCCTCCTCCGACGTCGGCAACTGCGGCCGATCCTTCAGGTATGCTTGGGGCTTCTCGCCAACCTCTGCCTCCTTCCCATCTGCCTGACCTCTTGGATGGATTTCCCTTGGGTTCAGGTGATGGGTTTGGCGGCTATCAGCCTGTTGTCGACCCTACAGGTGCGTAGGGTTCTTTTGGCCTTTTTTTTTATATCATCTTTTCCTAACTGCTTTTTGTTTTTTGCAGTGTCGGATTCCAATGAAGTGTATGTTCCACGATGGAACATCCGCCGAGGAACAACCCTTCGCACGCCTGTGGAGTGCGTGGAGTGGGCTCGTCACGCAGCTCCCAGTGGTGCGTTGGGGGAAGCAACGGCTAGCTACCAGGAGGGTAGGCTAACCAACGAGCTTCGGATTCTCCTGGCCCGGATGCAGCCGCGCGTCGAGCTGCTCTGTCGTGAAAACGACAAGTTAAAAGCAGCTCGTATTCAAGAAGTAGCTCAGGCGCGGGCTGTCCGGGAGGAGAACAAGAGGCTTACCGCAGTGGCTGCGGAAAAGGAGAAGGCCTTCAAGGCCCTCGAGGTTGAAGTTCAGGCCCGGCTCGAGGCCCGTTCCAAGGCTGCCCAAGCTGTTAACGAACAGCTTCGGCTGGCTAAGGAAACTGCCCGGAACGCAACCGAGAGGGCCACCAAGGCTGAAGCTGTTGCTGAGCCTCTACGCCTCGAGAATGAGGAACTTAAAGCCAAACTAGAGGCGCTCCAACAGGCTCATGATGCCTTGGCGATGGAAGACGCCAAGAAGCTCCAAGAGATCTTGGACCAGAGGGGGGTGCTTGACCATACTGAGCGGAAGCTAAAAGGCGTTGAAGAGGCTGCGGCTAAAGAAGTGTTGCTTGCCAACCTCAAAAAAAGTGAAGCCGAACGCGCCCGTAACCAAGCTCAAGCTGCCCTCCAGGAGGCTCTGGTTACCAAGGAATGGCTTCTTCGAGAAGCGTTGTCGCAGGTAAGCTTAGCTTCCTAATGTCTTCACGCTTTTCTTTGTAAATAGAAAAGGTTTTGATACTTGTATTTTTTCTTGTAAGTTGTGCATCGAGTCTTCACGGACACATCATACGACGATGCCATGAGCGCAGCCCTCAACGCTTCTCGGAGGATGGGGAAAAGGCCGGCTTCCTGCTTGGTCTAGGGTTCGTTGAGAAAGGCATCCCGCCTTCCAACTTCCCTTTATATGATGTTGATACTGAAGCTGTATATGACCAAGCAGTGAATCAGTATGCCGCCTTCCCGCATCCGGTGGTGGAGAAGGTGAACGAAGTTGCTGCTGCTGATGATGGGCTAGCCATTCTAAAGACCTTCCTTGAACCGCCACACTCTACTGATGGTGCTGGTCCAAGTGGAAGTGGTCCTGAAGCTTGATCCTGAAGATCCCTTTCCACCATTAGAGTAGATTTTTATTTTTGTATAGCTTCTTTTGTATGCGGGTATGTACCCAGCAATCTTTGTAATATTTGAATTTCGATGGAATAAAGATTATTTGCCAATCCCTTGCCTTGTTTATTTCACGCATATTCTGATTTAACTTAATTTCTTTAGTACTTAGATAAGTTAACTTTTCAACGTGGTAGATAATAAGTTAAAGTTTTGCGTCCTCTTTCATGATTGTGCGGATAAGACCGTCACTTGCACTTAGTAGGATGGCTAAACTTTACCTATATCTGACCTGCGTGGAAGTTTTCCTCATCTTTTCCTTTGAAATTTTCTAAGTGTTTAGAATAAGTTAACCTTTGAACGTGGTAGATAATAGGTTGAAGTTTTGCTTCCTCGTTCGTGATTGTGCGGGTAAGACCGTCACTTGCACTTAGTAGGATGGCTAAACTTTGCCTACATCTGACCTGCGTGGAGGTTTTCCTCATCCTTTTGTTAGAAATTTTCTAAGTATTTTGAATAAGTTAACCGTTCGACGCGCGGTTGTCAATAGGTTAGTTCAGTTTCCTCTATCATGATTTGTGCGGTTAGGACTGGCACTTTCATTTAGTGGGATGACCAAAGTTTACCTATGACTGACCTGCGTGAAGGTTTGCCGTTTTTTTGGGTTTATGCGGGTTTTGCCGCCTTCCCCACGCAACGACTTTCCACGTAATTATGCGGTGAATACCGGCATATCAGTGTTGAATAAATTAACCGTTCGACGTGCGGTTTTTAATAGGTTAGTATTCAGTTTACTCTATCATGATTCGTGCGGATAGACCGGCACTTTCATTTAGTGGGATGACTGAACTTTACCTTTAACTGACCTGCGTGAAGGTTTGCCGTTTTTTGGGTTTATGCGGGTTTTGCCGCCTTCCCACGCAACGACTTTCTTTCACACTTATGTATGCGGTGAAGACCGGCATATTCGTGTGGAAAGTTCATAAGTATAAATGTAAGATCATCAGCATCGATGTTCTAAGAAGAATCATTTCCATTAGAAGTGGCTCTGGGCCTTTTCTTTACAAATTTGGAATTGATCTACATGCAAACTGTGTAATTGAGCTCCCTTCCATGTTGTTGGGATGGGAGTGCCATCGAGCCGATATGCACCTGGTTCGGGATCTCGTTGTTTACGCAGTATGTAGTCTCCAACATTGAAGCTGCAATTTTATTCGTGTTTTCCCCAACTGGGGTTCTACACGCGTCAGCCTGCTCAGCGTTCGTTACGTCACGAGGTGCGCGAGCGTCCCATCTCTGACAAATGCTTCGACGATGTCCTTTACGTCTGTGCATTCTTCAGTGTTGTGGCCTTTTGTCCTGTGAAAGTCACAGTATTTGCTCCGATCAGCATTGTGACGATGTCGGATTATTGGAGCCTTTGGCCATGGGAGCTCCTCAGTGGCGAATATCTCGGTGACGCTTTTGGTGAGTGGCGTCCATCTGGAGTTCTGGTTCGACTGTACGTTATCCCTTCCGCCTAACCGATGTTGCAAGCCGGATGAGGTGTCAAAGTTTACCCTTGACTGCCAAATGCCTAGCTTCCGCTTTTTGTTTAGTCGGGCGGTAAGGACGTTGTCTTCTCTTGTTTTCTGGGTGTAGAGGTTTGTGCTCTGGGGGAGATCTCTACCCAGTTGCTTCTCCGTTTCCGCAAAGCGTTTAGCTGCTGTCATGATGGCATCCTATGTGGATGGCATGCCATCTCTACCCGTTAAGGTGCGGATGAGCTCTGGGTCGTTCGCGCACTGGATGAAAGCAGCGCGAACAAGATCTTCGCTAATATTACCCAGACTTAGCTTCTTTGAGTTGAAGCGAGTGATGAAGTCTGGCAAAGATTCATCTTCCTCTCGAATGCAATTGAGGATTGTCCATTGCTCTTCGGTATACTTTCTTTGTTGGCTGAAGTGTTGGCTAAACTTCTGTTGGAAATCTGCCCAGTCATAGATGTGGTTGACCGGTAGACGATCGAACCACGCTCTAGCTGGCCCAACAAGCGTCATTTGGAACATGTAACACCACGTAGGTTCCGTCCAATTACTGACGGTTGCCCCCGCTATGAATCTGTTTAAATGATCGTCTGGATCAGATATACCATCGTAAGTGCCGATGTTGGACATCTGTTTGGCACTTTTCGGGGCGATTGCTTCCGCAATGTCCCTTGCAAATTTGGACGTTCCCGCATTTGCCGCAGTTGGTCTAAATGTTTTGGAGAAGTCACGTGGGTTTCCACCCGCGTTTTTTGGTTTGAAGGTTTCTCCAAAATGCCTTCTCGGTTGGGAGTCCGTTTCCTTACGCTTCCCTTTCGCCCTATGACGAGGGTTTGCGTCACTATCGGATTCCTCCGAATCATCGTCAAAGTACTCTACGAATTCATCAGCCTGTTGGAGTAAACGTAAGCGTTCATCCAACTCAGCTTGGAATTCTTTTTGACGTGCTTCCGCCCACGCTTTAACTTCATCGAGTGTTTGGCGGGGGAGCCTCGTTCGTTGTCTCTCTAACTGGGTATCGGTGAATCCCAGTGAGCGATTATTTACTGCACTTGCCCCAGCTTGGGTAACTGGGGTAGTGTTCGTAAAATTTACTGCACTTGCCCCTGCTTGGGTAACCGGGGTAGTGTTCGTAAAAACTGTGTAGTCGCCGGTATTCCCCCCAGTAGCTGGGGTTGTGGTTACCGGAGTTTCTTTAACCATCTTTCCAGAAGTTTGAAAAAACTGAAAAGAAATGAAGTTCTAGCTTTTATGCACGGATGGCGCCAATGAAGAAACACTAATCGACCCCGGGCAGATTACGGATAATCTGGGGGTTAAATAGATGTTTCCCACGAGGGGTTAGGTCCGGCAAAGATGGTTCTTCTGATAACCTGCAAAACAGACACCGTGAGCTCGTCACTGAGAAGGGGGGGGGTACCTCCTTGTGACCACCCTCCGGCGTGAGAATCAGACTAGATTGCTCTTGAATATAAGTGTATATTAAGAGATTGCTAGAGCAGATATCAGGTATAAGATATAAGATAAGATGAGATGATCATACCATTTGGGGTATTTATAGCCGAATGTAGGTTTCCAAGAAGGTGTAGCCGGCTGAATAGTATTCCTGTTCTACCAACCGTGGCCTACGCACGTGCCATGCAGGTAGTTGGTGGGTAGGCAGCGGCTGACAGTGACCAGGACTGCTGTGTACTATTCCTTTTCCACCAACTGCAGGCTATGCACGTGGTATGACAGGAGTTGGTTAGTAGGCAGCGGCTAATAGTGACATACAGTACAAGAGCATGCTGCTCGCCATACTGTTGTCAATGAGCTGTCGTATCTCTGGTCAGATCTTTTGCCCATACCTCGTCAGGTACAGTACAAAAGATCCTCCAGTATCGTACGGACTGGCTCATTTGGGCGGGAGTATTCCCCCTCCCGCCTTTGTGCGGGATTGTTCCCGGCTTTGCTTATTCCTTCAGGTGACTACTGAATTATTTTGAGAGCTAAGTGTCTTGTGCGTGTAGCCTTGCTGCGCGGGTGGCCTTCCCTGATGGCTTGTATCCGCAGCTGCGGGAACAGGCGGAGTACTTCGCCATTGGGAGGCATTTCCTGCGGGAACAGCTTGCGTACTGCGCGTAAGGACGTTACGTCTCTGAGCATGGTGGGTCCTGCGGATCCAGTTGGTTTCTGCGCAGACGTCTCTCTTCAAGGTGAGTCCTGCGGGTCCAACTGGGCTCTGCTGGGACCTACCTTTTCAACTTGGTACACATTGTGTTCTTGCTAAATTTAATTGGACTAAATGGGTTCTCTAGAAATTGACTTGTTTTATGTGGAGATATTATTGTTAAATCGTGCTCCGGTGGCATTAAATCTGTCAAAGAGAGGGGTAATTTAGTCCATACTATGTAAAAGTTGTTCAGTGGTGGAGAATCTGCCGACAATATTTTCATAACGTATTCACTGACGATGAAAAGAAATTGTTGAAAAGATTATCAGGTTGGGTTGGTTTCAATCTTGCATGGCGTTAATCGGTCGAGCAAGTTCTAAATGCCATAAATGTTGCTGCCATTGAGAATAATTTTAAAAAGACTCTGCTTGCTATTGACTAGTCCGTTTGTTAATGTTTATGGAAGGCTAGAAATGAATTGGTATGTAGCAATAGAAGATGGCCGCTTTAGATGATTCTAGAAGAAATAAAGTCTCGATATTTTAACTGGTCGTTCACCGATTAAAATGGTGCAGACTAGATTGGGAGGTGTGGATACATAATCCTTTGGGGTGTTTTGTATTTGTATGGTCTTTTGTACTATCCAGCTTCTTGCCTCTTTGGTGATCATTCTCATCCAACCCATTATATTATGTGATGGGTGTTTTTATATTTTAGAGAGTGATTCAGGGTGTTGTGAGTGAAGAGTTTTTATATTTTAGAAAAAAATAGTGATTTTTCTGTATATTTGAAAAGTTACTGTTCATCCCCTATAATTTTTTAATATATTTTGAAAGTGGTTGTGAGTAAAGAAAAAAAAAGGTAATGACAAAAAATATAAAAAGTATTATTTAATTGAAATTGAGAGAGAAAATAAAGTGAGTTTTAATATAATGGTTTCGAGATATGAGGTAGGATGAGAATGCTCCGCATTACTTTGTTGCCCAAAAAAAAAGTTAAATATTCATTAATTGATATGTTGGTCCCCTATGCCACTCATAATCCTCTCATTATTAGCATAAAGAAAGTTCTCAAGGTACAATAATTTTGTTGAACTTCAAATAATAGGGGCATTAGATAATTTATTATTATAACAATAATAATGATGTTAATTATTCACCTTTTAGCATTTTGCTTTCATAAAATATTATATTTTATTTTTTCCACATTTTATTTTGTAGGGGTAAAAGACAATTTTTTGTAATGACTTTCATTAAAAAAACACAACCAGTAAGACGCTAGAGGCCAAAGAAACAACAATTAAAATAAAAAAATATACCAATCTTTTCATATAAGCGACTTAAAAGATGATCTATTAATCCATAGATAGCCCATTATATTTATCTTCTCTACCACTTCGCAAAACGAATACGATTGATTGGAGAAAAAGGTCTCGGTCATAGCCTTCTAAATGCACCAACTAGTTATCATGACAATCCCTTGCAAGATCTTTTTATTGTCAAGCAGAGACAAGTTGTTGATCAAATCACGAACTGAGAAAGCATATATAAAAGGAATTCGACACCAAGAGCTAGCTGCACTCCAAACCTCAAATGACACAAAGTAAGAAGATGACAGGAATTTTCAGAACCCGAATCACACAATCCACACGGGATCGTGCTCAATATGAACGGAGTGGGCCGCAAGACCCTCCTTAGTCGCCAACCTATCCCTCTCCACTTTCCATGCAAAAACATTTATTTTCTTTGGAACCCGGTTATTCCATTTCATAACGAGGGGAGCACTTGAGCCAACTCGTTAAACAACACCAATTCATCGAGGCAACCGAAAACTTGCCTGACGAATCACCAAGCCAGATCCATTTTTCTTTGTTGTTCGATAAATCCACCTGCATAAGTAACCTGCCCAAATCACTAGCTTCGGTAGTAGACATGCAACACTCTTCGATTCCATTTCCAACTCCATGACCGATGGTTTGCATCAACACATTCGGAAACCGAACAGTGCTTCTTCCTTTCGATACAAAAAAGTTTGGGAAAAGCTTCTTTAAGGGGTTGAGACAACAGCCAGCTATCAAACCAGAATCGAATGTTTGATCAGATTTGGCAAATTCAAATTAGAATAAGCAAGAAGGATCTCTAAGTTTGTTATGGAGATCGAGATTCATGTGAACTGTTTGGCGTTAGGCAACATAGGCCAACTTTTATTCGACCCATGAATGGCGATATTATTTTCCCCAAAGTGCGGTTTGTTCAGTTTTAAACCGCCACCGCCACTTTGTAAGAAGGGCAATGTTCGTGTCTCTCTTAAAGCAGTTAACACAAGGTCGCTCGCCTCAGTTGGGGTCATAGTCATGCTCCAGCTGACCCAATAAATTTTGTTATTCTCCGAACTACCGCCCAAAAAATTTCCTTAGCTTCGCATCTATTTGCTCGATAATATTGACCGGGGCTTTTTAGAGAGAGAAAAGCTATGTTGGAGGGTCTCCATCGCCGAGTTTAGAATGGTAAGACGACCCCGACAGACAATATGTACTATGGAAGACTTCTCTACCGAACATGTCCTGAATCGAATCCCAATCAGCAGTACGATTCGTATTTGCACCTACTAAGAGTCCCACGTACTTGAAAGGCATCTATCCAGTAGAACAACCAATTAAATCTGCCATTTGAGTCAGGACTCAGAAGACTAGAAAAAGACCCTTACATGCATATTGTGGTTTCGTATGTATTTGAACGAAACATATTAGTGTGTTCCGACCCTTCCTAACACCACCAATTTAGTTACGAACTGCCATAGCTGCAGGATGTGTATTTGAAAAGGATATGGGGTTTCAACGACACAGTAGTCTAAATGAGTTTAAGACTATTTTAGAAAACATTTGACCACATTGTTAAATAGTCATTAACAGGCATGTAAACCTCTAAGACACATTTTTAAATTCATTAATAATAAAGACTATTAGACTATCATTTTCCGTCTTGTGTCATGGAAATTCTTGACTACGAATAAGTTGATAGTGTTGCACAACACCACTCGGATTATTGAACTTACAACTGTGATTTTAAAGGCCTCTCATATTCTTTCTCACCAGCATAGATATAATAACATGATAAATGCAAAACAATATGTGTTTAGATGAGTTATGAAATTGATTTTTAGTTGTCGCTGAACTTCACACACCCAATAGTTATACTACAGATCACATACGCAAGTATAACAATCGCTAACGAGTCTGATTCTTGCACATATTGAGCTATGTCAGCATAACATATGTTTTGTCGACAATACAACAAAGAAAGGTGATAAGAGAGACTTGAATCGCGCACGATATGATTCTTAGACAACATTTGATAGAATAAAGTGAAGTACCCGAGCCAAAGTGAATACACAACAATGATCTCGTGTAACTTCCACAATCTGTTTCTGATAAATGCCAATCACTATAATCAGTGTTATGATATCTGCATAGATCATAAGTAATAACAGTATTGTTATTGTTAATCCAAAAATCCTGTAATTATTGGATCAATTCACCCAAAACTACTGTGTAATTAGATGCAATACTTTAGGTCAAACATTGAAGAAACACTAAGTGACCCGGTACAGATTATAGATAATCTGGGGGTTAAGTAATGTTTCCCACGAATGAGGTCTAGCTGAGAAGGCTGTTCTTCAGGAGACCTGCAAAACAAACACCGTAAGCTCGTCACTGAGAAGGGGGGGGTTCCTCCTTGTGACCACCCTCCGGCGTGAGAATCAGACTAGGTTGCTCTGAATATAAGTGTATATTAAGAGATTGCTAGATAACTAGATAGCAGATGATCTTACCATTCCAAGATGTTGGAGTATTTATAGCCGAAGGTAGGTTTTCTAGAAGATACAGCCGGCTGAATAGTATTCATGTTCAACCAACAGTGGACTATGCACAGGCCATACTGGTTGGTGGGTAGGTTACGGCCAACAGTAACAAAGTCGGCTGCACTATTCCACCAACTGTAGATTATGCACGTCCTACTTACTGTGGATTGTACGCAGGCCATGCTGGTTGGTGAATAGGTTACGGCCAACAGTAACACTATTTCACTAACTGTAGGCCGCGCATGCTCCTCAGTAAGGGTTGGTGAGTAGGCAGCGGCTAATAGTGACAAACAGTACTAGAGGGTGCTCCTCCTCGTCCTATTGTCGATGAGCTGTCACCCTGTGATTGGCTCATGGGCTGTTCTGGTCAGATCGTCTGTCCTATCCATACTTCTGTAGGTATGGTACAAGAGATCTTTCAGAATCAGACTGGCTCATTTAGGCGGGATTGTTCCCGCCTTGCTCATCCCTTCATGTGACTACTGAAGTAGCTAATGTCTTGTGCGTGTAGCCCTGCTGTCTGCGGGTAGCCTTTCCTGATGGCTTGTATCCGCAACTGCGGGAACAGGCGGGGTACTTCACCATTGGGAGGCTTTCCCTGCGTGTTCAGCTTGTGTACTGCGCGTAAGATCCTATGAGCATGGTGGGTCCTGCGGGAGCAGATGGCCTTTGCGCAGACGTCCCTGCTCCAGGTGAGTCTTGCGGGACCAACTGGTCTCTGCTGGGACCTACCTCTTCAAGTCCCCCCAGTCCAATGTTCTTCTCATGAATGTTTAATAAAGTGAGGTGAACTTTTGGACTTTGAGCAAGGGGTTTTGAAAAGGGTTTCTAGTTTTAAGGTTCTCCGTGGGGATTCTTCCCGCGGGTTTCCTAATGTCACTTGCAAAAATTCCCGATTTTTTTGCTTGATCTTTGGGTATGATGCGGGTAGGTATGTAACCTTCTCGCAAGTCAGGAGCGTTGAGTCTCACTTGTGTGGATTCTCCTTGAGGTTTTAGTGGTTTTGAACATAGTGATCAATTATGTTTAAACCACCAATTCCATCCTGGAGCCTCAAACAATGTAGTTCTCGACGTTCCCGCTATGCGGGGATGTTATTTCCGTTTCCACAAGCATTGCCCAGAAGATCCTTCCTGGTTTCAATTCCCTGCCGAGCGCTAGGTATGTGAAGGGTTTTGCCTTAACACTGTACCCGCGCTCGTCTTACGGTTACTTTACTTTCAAGGTACTCCTGGCGTCAATTCCCTGCGGGTGCTAGGTACGTGAAGGGTTTTGCCTTAACACTGTATCCGCACCCGTCTTATAGTTACTTTGTTGCCGGGGTATTCTTGGCTTCAATTCCCTGCGGGTGCTAGGTATGTGGAAGGTTTTGACCATAACACTGTACCCGCATCCGTCTTATGGTTACTTGGTTGCCAAGGTAAGGGGTATTTTCCCGCTTACTTTTGAATCTTTTTGAATTTTGAATTTTGAAATTCGAAAGGTTGGTGAGGATAAGAACAATCCAAACATCTGAAACGTCATGTGACGGTTTCTTCTGACTGTGTCAGGACGTGCAGGAAGTTATGGTGACGTGACAGAACATGGTCATTCCAGTCGCTTTTTCAGGCGCGTGGGCGTGTTTTTTCGGGCGCGTGGCCGCGAAGTTACTGGCACATCCTTTCAACAGCTGTTGCCAGCTTGCTTTTTGCCACGTGTCATAGTTTCATTGCACTGTCGATTTCTCTCTCCTCCGCATTAAATTCACCGCATTAATTGCGATTACTATATAAAGGGGGAGAGGGTTATTTGCAATTCACACTTTCACCTCTCTTCTTCTTCTTAGTGATTTCCGGCAAATACTCCCCTTTTTCAGGCAAGCATTTTCCCGAAATCACTTCTTTCTGCAAAAATGTCTTCTCATGATGCTGAAGCTGTAGCCGACGATAGGAGTACTGCTGGCGAGTGCCAGTGTGCTCTACCTGTCGATCAGTACCAGTACATCGTCAGGAAGTTCATGCTCGAGTCTCTCGAGCCTGAGTTTCCTGAATCTCACCAGACTGTGTACGATGCCCCTAGTGGCAAGATCGGGGTATATGCTGCATTCTTTGTTTATGGAAACCTTAGGTTCCCATTGACAAAGTTTATGTACCGTGTCCTGGAGAGGCACGGGGTGCACCTGACCGAGGTGCATCCGATGGCGATTGCCAAGGTCCGGCACTTCGAGTGGGTGTGCCGGATTCTGGGTATTGAGCCCTACGTGGACCGCCTGATGACCTTCTATACTTGGAGGTGCGTCCAAGGGTGGTACACCCTGACAACCCGTATAAAGGGTTTAAAGATCTGCGTGACCGAGCGCAGTCTCCGATCGTGGAAGCGGGAGTTCTTCTACATCTCTGCCCGCGCCATCCCCATTGCTATGAAGTTCAAGAAGGGCCAAGCGCTTCCGAGCCTTCACGCTTCCAGCTACCAGGAGGCGGAATGGTTCGCGAAGATATCCCGGGTCCAATCTCCGGTTTACCGGTTTGCGGAGTCCGGGATGGTGCTGCTGGGGATGAGCCGGGTATGGAAGGATGCGTCTCGGTTTCCTATCCTTCTCGAATACGGTTTGAACTCTATTCCTTATGGTATGTCTTGTCTTTCTTGCTGATATTAGTTTATTTTTCTAACTGTTTCTTTTCTTTCAGAGGGGAATAATTTGGAGTCGCTCCTGTTCCCGCGGGAGGCTGACCGTCCCGTACGGGTGGGCACTCGTGCTCTGGACGACAATGAGTTGCCCATCCTGGAGCAAACGGCGGATAGGTTTGTGGAGGTCTATCCGCCAGGCCAAGAGATCCTGAGCCACCGGCGGCCAGGTAAGGAGATATTTTTTCCCGAACCCCTCAATGCTGTACCCGCTGTTGGAAATCCTTACATCCTATCTTCTTCTGAGGAATCCGCAGATGGTCCTCCCCTTGTGCGGAAGAAGAAGACTGCTGCCGGCGTGAAGGGGAAGGAGAAGGCCACAGCTGATCCAGTGGTTCTATCTGACACGGAGTCAGATAGTGAAGAGGTGGCGGGGAAGCCCGGTGGTGAGAAGACCACTGCTCCGGAGGCTACGACCGTTACCTCCGGAGAACCAACGAAGACGACGGTGACCGGTACCAAGAGGCCGGCTCCATCGGGTTCCTCCCCGCCCGTCCGTACGTTCAGGGTCAAGAAAACCCGTAAGATAATCATAATGCCTTTGTAGATTTGTCACTTCATAATTTTCTTTTAACACTTTCTTCTTTGTGCAGGCGTGGATGTTGACGCAATCCTGGGTGAAACGCAGGGGAGTACCTCCTCGCCAATGACGGTAGGCTCGGTCAGCCTTCCTGAGGCGTCGACCCAGTCGCCTGCGCTTGCATCCGCTGGTCCAGTTGCTCGTTCCATCGAGCCAACTGTTCCGGCCGAGATGACGTCACCGCCGGCCGTGAGTGCGATTTTTACAGCATCCTTCACGGAACCGGCGGTTACTGCTGCTTTTAAGGAGGCGGCGACCGCGGCGGAGACCACGACGGCGACCACGGCGGCTGCCACCATGCCCGCGCCACCGGCACCGACAGCCGGACCATCAGGTACGCGCAGGGCTTCCCGCCGATCTTTGCCACCTTCCCATCTGCCTGACCTGTTGGATGGATTTCCTTTAGGTTCAGGTGATGGGTTTGGCGGATATCGGCCTGTCATTGACCCTACAGGTGCGTAGGGTTCCTTTGTTTTTCCCCTTTTTTTATCATCTTTTCCTTATTGTCTTTGTTTCTTTTGCAGTGTCGGATTCCAATGAAGTGTATGTTCCACGATGGAACATACGCCGAGGAACAACCCTTCGTACCCCTGTGGAGTGCGTGGACTGGGCTCGCCACGCTGCTCCTCATGGTGCGTTGGGGGAAGCCATGGCTAGCTACCAGGAGGGTAGGCTAACCAATGAGCTTCGGGTTCTCCAGGCCCGGATGCAGCCGCGCATCGAGCTGCTTTGTCGTGAAAACGACAAGTTGAAAGCAGCTCGCGCCAAAGACGTATCTGAAGCGCGTGCTCTCCGGGAGGAGAACCAACAGCTGGCAGCAGCTGCCGCCGCCAAGGAGAAGGCCTTCAAGGCCCTCGAGGTTGAAGTTCAGGCGCGACTCGAGGCCCGTTCCAAGGCTGCCCAAGCTGTGAATGAACAGCTTCGGCTGGCCAGGGAAACTGCGCGAAATGCAACCGAGAGGGCTGCCCAGGCTGAAGCCGTTGCTGAGCCTCTGCGTTTGGAGAATGAGGAGCTGAAAGGCAAATTAGAGGCTCTCCAACGCGCTCATGATGCCTTGGCAATGGAAGATGCCAAGAAACTCCAGGAAATCCTGGACCAGAGGGGGGTGCTTGACCAAACCGAGCGGAAGCTTAAGGGCGTCGAAGAGGCTGCCGCTAAGGAAGTTTTACTTGCCAACCTTAACAAGAGCGAAGCCGAACGCGCCCATACCGAAGCTCAAGCTGCCCTCCAATGGCTTCTTCGAGAAGCGTTGCCTCAGGTATGTTTAGATTTATCTTCACGCATTTCTTTTGTAAGAAAAGGTTCTAATACTTGTATTTTTTTCTTTGTAGGTTGTGCGTCGGGTCTTTTCAGAGACCTCCTACGATGATGCTATGACCGCAGCCCTCAACGCTTCTCATGATGATGGGGAAAAGGCCGGCTTCATGCTTGGTCTAGGGTTTGTTGAGAAAGGCGTCCCGCCTTCCAACTTCCCTTTGTTCGATGTGGATACCGAAGCCATTTACGACCAAGCATTGAACCAATACGCCGCCTTCCCGCATCCAGTGGTGGAAAAGGTGGATGAAGTAGCTGTTGCTGATGATGGGTTAGCTGTCCTCAAAGCTTTCCTCGAACCACCCCGTTCTTCTGACGGAGCGGGTCCTAGTGGAGGCGGCCCTGAAGCTTGACCCCGAGGATCCCTTTCCATTGCTTAGACTTGTATAGATTCTCTTCTAGGCGGGTAGTAACCCGGCCATTCTTGTAATATATTATTGAAATATAAATCTTTTTTGCGTATAAGATTGTTATTTCCTTCTTTGGATTCCTTGCTTTATAAACTCATGACTTGCATACTTAGTTTAAGTTAGCAATTTTCCAAGTGTTCTAGAATAAGTTAACCTCTTGAACGTGGTTGATGATGGGTTAAAGTTTCGCTTCCTCTTCCGTGATTGTGCGGGTAGAACCGTCACTTGCACTTGGTAGGATGGCTAAACTTTAACCTTTATCTGACCTGCGTGCAGGTTTTCCTCATTTCTAAGTATTTAGGATAAGTTAACCTTTGAACGTGGTTGATAGTGGGTTAAAGTTTCGCTTCCTCCTTCGTGATTGTGCGGATAGAACCGTCACTTGCACTTGGTAGGATGGCTAAACTTTACCCATACCTGACCTGCGTGTAGGGTTTCCTTTTTTCCTTGTATTATTATTATTTTTTTTTTTTTATTTTTTTTTTTTTTTTTAGGATAACCTTTGAACGTGGTAAATGATAGTTTAAAGTTTTGCTTCCTTATTTGTGATTGTGCGGATAAGACCGTCACTTGCACTTACAAGGGTGGCTAAACTTTACTTACATCATACCTGCGTGTAGGTTTCCCTTATTTTTAACGTTGTGTTTATGCGGGTTTTGCCGCCTTCCACACGTAACGACTTACTTCTCCCCCTTTATGGTAAACACCGGCACCCGCGGGGAGTTCATAAGAATAAAGGTAAACACATTATGAAAGGAGAATCATTTCCATTAGAAGTGGCTCTTGGCCTTTTCTTTACAAGTATTGGAATTGATCTACATATAACATTTGCGTAATTGAGCTCCATTCCATGTTCTTGGGATGGGAGTGCCATCGAGCCTTTCGAGCCGGTATGCGCCCTTTCCCAGAACTTGTTTGATAACATATGGCCCTTCCCAGACTGGGGCCAACTTTCCTGGGCGTTCTTGGTTCGAAGCCTCGTTGTTACGCAGTATGTAGTCTCCTTCCTTGAAGTTGCAGAGTTTTACCCGCGTGTTGTAGTACTTTTGCATTTGTCGTTTGTAATTCTCTTCACGCACTGCGGCTAAATCTCTGCGTTCCTCGGTTAGCATAAGATCCAACCGTCTTTCCGCATCATTGTCTTCTGGCTGACTCAAGACCCTTGGTGAGGGTAGACCAATTTCGACCGGGACCATGGCTTCCGTGCCATAAGTGAGGCTGAACGGGGTTTCCCCCGTACTGGCCTTCTTCAGCGTTCTGTTTGCCCAAAGGACGTGCGGAAGCTCGTCCACCCAGCCGGATCTGTGTTTCAAAAGTCTTTTCTTGATGCCTTCGACGATGCTCTTGTTTGCTCTTTCCACCTCACCATTACCTTGCGGGTGTGCCACTGAGGTAAAGGTGTGGGTGATTTGAAGTTCTTTCAGCCACTGTTGTAGCTTCTTGTCAGCAAAGTTGGTGCCGTTATCGCTCACCAAATTCTGTGGAAGTCCAAAACGACAAATTATAAATTCCCAAATAAATTTTTTGATATGCTTTGCGGTTGTTTGGGCTAAAGGTTTTGCTTCTATCCACTTGGTGAAGTAGTCGATGGCTACCACTAGGAACTGAACATTTCCTGCTGCTGTAGGAAATGGGCCTGTTACATCGATGGCCCACTTCTGAAATGGCCACGAAGTGACTGGAACCAGTTCGTTTTTTGGGCGATGCGTGTTAGGTGCGTAAAGCTGGCAAGACCTGCATTTTCTGATGTATGCCAGTGCATCCGTATGCATCCCCGGCCAAAAGTATCCCGCGTTGTTTAGCTTGGCTACAACAGCGCGGGGGCCTGCGTGTACCCCACAGATGCCTTCGTGTACTTCCCTTAGGAGGTAGCCGGCATCTTGGTTGTCCACACATCTCAAGAGTGGGCCAAGAAAGTTACGTCTGTAAAGGATGTCATTGACGAGTTGATAATTCAGTGCTTTACAGCGTAGTTTTCTTGCCTGTGTTTTTGACTCTGGTAGTATTCCTGCTGCAAGGTAATTTATTATTGGTGTCATCCATGTTTCTGTATTGTTCTGGATGACACAAATTTCCTTGTGCGGGACTGATGGTGCTTCGAGGAGTTCAATGCGGATGTCCTTTCCCAAGTGGGTGAAGGCTAGTGATGCAAGCTTGCTTAACGCATCCGCAGATTTGTTTTCACTGCGCTTGACGTGTATGACTTTACAATCACTAAAATCACGCATAAGGGTTTTTGCCTGGGCGAGGTACAGGGCCATGGTGTCATTCACAGCCGTGTATGTTCCATTTATTTGGTTGGCCACCAGCATGGAATCCACGTGGGCTTCTAAGTTTTTCACTCCCATCTTACGCGCAATTCTCAAACCGGCCAAGAATGCTTCATATTCGGCTTCGTTATTCGTACTTGGAAAGTCCAGCCGAATAGCGTAAGTATATTCTTGGCCTGCTGGGTTGGTTAATTTTAACCCTGCGCCTGAACCCTCGTTACTGGCTGCTCCATCAGTGTAGAGTCGCCAGACATCATTGACGTCCTGTGCTGGGGAGGGTTGAGCCTCCTCCTGGCACTCTTTTTCCCGCGAAACGGGGACTTCTGCAATAAAATCGGCCAAGACCTGGCCTTTTATGGCTGGTCTTGGCTTGTACTTAATTGCATATTCTCCCAATTCAATTGCCCATTTGGCTAGACGTCCCGATAATTCGGGTTTGCCTAGAACATTTGAGAGTTTGAAGTTGGTGAGAATGGTGATTGGGTGGCCCTGGAAATATCGTCTTAACCTGCGTGAAGCGTGTATAAGTGCTAAGACCAATTTTTCGAGGGTAGAGTACCGGGTTTCTACGTCTGTTAGTACACGGCTAACATAATAGATTGGCATCTGGATGCCCTTTCGTTCTACTAGCAAGACTGCCCCGGTTGCTCTATCTGTTGCGGAAAGGTATAGGATTAACTCCTCTCCCGCTTGTGGTGCTGTAAGCGTTGGAAGTTCGATCAGGCGTGACCGAATCTCCTGAAAAGCTGCTTCCGCTTCTGGTGTCCAGCGGAAGTGCGTTTTCTTCAGGCAGTTTCTCAGTGTTGACACGAAAGGAAACGACTTATCCGCATGGTTTGCCAAGAAGCGATTAAGTGCGACTAGTCGCCCATTCAGTGTCTGAGCCTGTTTGACGGTGGTAGGTGATTCCATTTTAACAATGGCTTCGACCTTTTCAGGGTTCGCTCTAAAGCCATCTTTAGTAACAATGACTCCCAAGAACTTCCCTTCTTCCATCCCAAATGAACACTTGCTCGGGTTGAGCTTCATGTTTATCTTTCGGAGCGTGTTGAAAGTTTCTTCAATGTCTTTCAACATCGCCTCAGGCTCGAGGCTTTTGATAACCAAATCATCCATATAGACTTCCAAGTTTCTCCCGATTTGGGCATGAAACTCTTTGTCCATTAGTCGTTGGTACGTGGACCCTGCATTCTTAAGTCCGAATGGCATCATTTTATAACAAAATGTACCATCGGGGGTCCGAAATGCGGTTTTGTCCTGGTCATCAATGGCCATGTGGATTTGGTGGTACCCCTTATACGCATCCAAGAAGCATTTAAGGCGAAATGGCGCCAACGAATCCACTTTGAGATCAATTTCTGGTAACGGATAACAATCTTTGGGGCATGCTTTGTTCAAATCTTTGAAATCTATGCACATGCGCCATTGTTTGTCATTCTTCGGTACCATTACGGGATTTGCAACCCATGTTTGATATCTACTAACGCGTACGATGCCTGCGTCAAGGAGTTCCTTGACTTGGGTTCTACACGCGTTAGTTTGTTCAGGCCCCATTACCCTGCGCTTTTGTACGATTGGCGTAACAGCCGGATCGCATTTGAGCTTATGCTCCGCCTTACTTCGGGGTACACCAGTCATGTCAGCTGGTGTCCACGCAAAGATGTCAGCGTTTTTCTGCAGTAAGCGCTTGAGTAAGGTGCGGGTGGGATCAACAATTGTTGGTCCAATGGTAACGGCCTGGTCGGGGTATTTGCCATTGAAGGCCCATTTTTCCGGTTCAGTGATGGTTGGTTTAGCCTTCTTCAGTTTGGGTTTAGATGAGACAGATGCAATGCATACCTGGGGAATGCCAGAGATCATTGCTACACCCTCAGGTGTTGGCCATCCCATCATGCCGTGGACTGAAGATACCACGGCGTTGAATCTTGCCATCCCATCTCTTCCGAATAGGATGTCGTATGTGTGGTGTGGCTTTTTCATCACGACAAAATCCACGTCTTCTGTGCGTGAATGATTCCCATCAGTAAGAGTAACGGGGAAAGATAGGATACCCAGGGGTGTTTCTGTACTGCCATCAAACCCTTCCATTGAAGCGTAGACCGTTTCCAGGCGTTCCTTGTCTTCATCATCCAGCTTATCAAAGAACTGCCTGTACATCACTGTCGACGAAGCGCCGTTGTCAGCAAGAGTGCGGGAGGTGATGTAGTGCCCCAGCTGGCTTCTGATGACGATGGGGCCTTCTTTGCTGGGGCCTCCTAGCACTCGCGGGAAGCGCACCTCAGCTTCCTTCCACGCGCATGGTTCTATCACCTGTCTTTTTCTTCCTCTGACCTTGCCATGAACCATGTTGATGCTGATGTCGACGGGCTTTCGTCCGTTACCTCTGTACCGGTTGTCATTCCTTCCTCCCTTCCTGATCGATGCCACGAGATGTGCAAGCCTTACATCCTTAACAAATGTTTCAATAATATCCTTCAAGGATGTGCACTCTTCAGTACCATGACCCTTTGTCCCGTGGAAATCACAGGATTTGCTTTGATCCGCATTAGGTTTCTGCCGGATCGATGGGGCTTTGGGCCATGGCAATTTTTCCGTGGCAAATATCTCCGTGACGCTCTTTGTGAGTGGCGTCCACCGGTGTTTTCGATTTGAAGGGTGTGTGTTGTCCCTTCCGCCAACAAGAGGGCGAGAGCTGGATGAGGTGTCAAAGTTTACCCTTGACTGCCAAATACCTAGCCTCCTCTTTTTGTTCTGCCGGGCGATCCGGACATTGTTCTCTCTTGTCCTCTGCGTGTAGAGGTGCGTACTCTGGGGAAGGTCCCTTCCCAGTTGCTTTTCCGTCTCGGCAAAGCGCTTTGCCGCCGTCATGATGGCATCCCATGTGGATGGCATGCCATCCTTACCCGTCAACGTGCGGATAAGTTCTGGGTATTCGGCGCCTTGGATGAAGGCGGCGCGAACCAGATCCTCACTTATGTTGCCGAGACTAAGCTTTTTAGAGTTGAAGCGAGTGATGAAGTCTAGTAAAGATTCATCCTCCTCTCTCACGCAGTTGAGGATCGTCCACTGCTCTTCAGTGTACTTCCTCTGTTGGCTGAAGTGCTGGCTGAACTTGTTCTGAAAGTCCGCCCAGTCATATATGTGGTGGATCGGTAAACGATCGAACCATGCCCTGGCTGCTCCGACCAGAGTCATCTGGAATATGTAGCACCACGTGGGTTCCGTCCAGTTGCTGACGGTAGCCCCCGCAATGAACCTGTTCAGATGGTCGTCTGGGTCGGATAGACCATCATAAGTGCCAATGTTTGACATTTGTTTGGCACTTCTCGGGGCGATTGCCTCCGCAATGTCTCTTGCGAATTTTGACCTTCCTGCATTTGTGGCAGTTGGTCTAAAGGTTTTGGAGAAGTCACGCGGGTTTCTCTCCGCGATTGGTTTAAAAGCTTCCCCAAAATTCCTTTTTGGTTGGACGTCCGTGTCCTTACGCTTCCCTTTCGCCTTATGGCGAGGGTTCGCGTCGGTATCAGACTCCCAACTCGTCTTCTGAGTACTCGCAGTCACTGCTCATATTGAGGTGTTGGCGAGTACTGGTGAATTCGTCAGCCTGTTGAGCTGAACGCAAGCGTTCATCCAATTCGGCTTGGAATTCTCTTTGCCGTGCTTCGGCCCACGCCTTCACTTGATCTAGTGTTTGGCGAGGGACCTTCGTTCGTTTTTCCAGTTGGGTATCGGTGAACCCCAATGGAATATTTACTCCACTTGCCCCGGCTTGGGTAGTCGGGGTAGTGTTCGTAAGGATTGTATAACCGCCGGTGTTCCCCCCAGTTGCTGGGGTGGTTACCGGGGTTTCTTGGTCAGTTACAGGCCTTTGGACCGGAGTAACGTTAACCATTTCTTCAGAAATTGTGAAAACTAAAATAGTTCTAGCTTTTATGCACGGATGGCGCCAATGAAGAAACACTAAGTGACCCGGTACAGATTATAGATAATCTGGGGGTTAAGTAATGTTTCCCACGAATGAGGTCTAGCTGAGAAGGCTGTTCTTCAGGAGACCTGCAAAACAAACACCGTAAGCTCGTCACTGAGAAGGGGGGGGTTCCTCCTTGTGACCACCCTCCGGCGTGAGAATCAGACTAGGTTGCTCTGAATATAAGTGTATATTAAGAGATTGCTAGATAACTAGATAGCAGATGATCTTACCATTCCAAGATGTTGGAGTATTTATAGCCGAAGGTAGGTTTTCTAGAAGATACAGCCGGCTGAATAGTATTCCTGTTCAACCAACAGTGGACTATGCACAGGCCATACTGGTTGGTGGGTAGGTTACGGCCAACAGTAACAAAGTCGGCTGCACTATTCCACCAACTGTAGATTATGCACGTCCTACTTACTGTGGATTGTACGCAGGCCATGCTGGTTGGTGGATAGGTTACGGCCAACAGTAACACTATTCCACTAACTGTAGGCCGCGCATGCTCCTCAGTAAGGGTTGGTGAGTAGGCAGCGGCTAATAGTGACAAACAGTACTAGAGGGTGCTCCTCCTCGTCCTGTTGTCGATGAGCTGTCACCCTGTGATTGGCTCATGGGCTGTTCTGGTCAGATCGTCTGTCCTATCCATACTTCTGTAGGTATGGTACAAGAGATCTTTCAGAATCAGACTGGCTCATTTAGGCGGGATTGTTCCCGCCTTGCTCATCCCTTCATGTGACTACTGAAGTAGCTAATGTCTTGTGCGTGTAGCCCTGCTGTCTGCGGGTAGCCTTTCCTGATGGCTTGTATCCGCAACTGCGGGAACAGGCGGGGTACTTTACCATTGGGAGGCTTTCCCTGCGTGTTCAGCTTGTGTACTGCGCGTAAGATCCTATGAGCATGGTGGGTCCTGCGGGAGCAGATGGCCTTTGCGCAGACGTCCCTGCTCCAGGTGAGTCTTGCGGGACCAACTGGTCTCTGCTGGGACCTACCTCTTCAAACATGAAGAACAAACTTGATTTGTATTCAACAGCCTAAAATTCAACATCAATTATTCTAAATGCATCATTCAAATCATTCCAATAATCATCTTCAATCACTTCATACGTCTACAACAGATATATATATATCAGATCAATTCATTTATATAAACATCAAATGAATCAAACAATTTCATCAAAATGTTTACGAAACCTTCGATCCGACTGTCGAATCGGATTCATCCTTACGAAGCTTGTTATATTCTTCAAGCTCTTCATAATACACGTCCCATACGCACCGAACACATCCGCTGCCGCAGCAATCTCCCGGCAACGGCTTCTCCGGCGGCGGAGGGATCTCCGACGGCTTCTTTGTATCCTTCACAACGCTGGAATCGTCACCGGATTTGATATCCTTCTTAGCATCCATAGCTCTATTGAGATCGAGAGAAGTTGTGTTTGTGAGAGATTGATTGAGAGTGGTGGTGATTCGTTGAAGGATCTGGAGTCTCATGGCCGATCGACCACCATGGTTTTTAACGCGGTGGAAGGGCGGCGATGTGTACACGGAGGATGCTTCCATGTACTTATAAAACAATTGGATGAGCCAGCCAATGGCATCCAGGCAAGAATGATGGGTGAATTTACTGAAGTTACCCTCTACTTATATTCTGTTTACAAAAGCTATCATACTTCATGTATCGTTTTCTTTTCTATAGCGACAATGGTTCATGTTCCGTTGCCGCTTTTCTGCGAGGTATCCATTACTCGTTAACTATCAGATTCACGAGTATGCCCATGGGTATCCGGTAGTGTTTCAAAAATCCCGACTAGGCGCCAAGTAATCCTTGATTAATCGCTACTCTCTACTTCACTGATCAATTTTGGGCTAATCGGCCAATGGTCAAATCCGATCAAAATCAAGATTAATCGGACTCAATCGGATTTTTATGATAAGGTTCTGGCCAAAATCGGCGGTTTCCAGTGAGATTCCGGCCAAAATCAGCAGTTTCCAACGAGATTCCAGCAAAAAATCAACGGTATCTAGCGAGATTTCAGCCAAAATGTGTTTGTGTGTGTATAAAATTGAAATTACATATAAAAATGTGTGCGCGTATATATAAAACTGAAAATTATACATTAGAATTCGATCAGATTAATCTCAATTAATCTCGATTAATTGCTAGTCCTCACCCCACCGCCCGATTAGCGCTTAGTGATTTTTACAGCACTAGTACCAGGTATACGCATTACAGCACTAGTCCGTAATTCTATCTTAGATTAATTGCTAGTCCTCACCCCACCGCCCGATTAGCGCTTAGTGATTTTTACAGCACTAGTACCAGGTATACGCATTACAGCACTAGTCCGTAATTCTATCTTAAACTCATCTAAAAGATTGTTTTGAAATATCAGTTACTCAACCCACTTTTAACTATTTTAATTTTCTTATAACTTCAAGTTTGTAACAACTTATGCATAGTATTTATATATATTTTTTTATATTATTATTTGATACTCGATAGTGAAATCGTGTTCGATACTCAGTCACCAATCCATCAACCGGGCGTGCTGTCAATTTGTATTCCCTGTGACAAAGTGCAATACAAGACAACGCTATAGTCACTTCTCCCTACCATCTTTGCTCTCTTAGCGAAGTTTCAAACAGGGCAAGATGTCTCTAAACGCCCTTTTCTATAGTGCCTCTAGCCACCATTCCAACACCAGTGGATCCGGTATTCCTCGTCAACGAGGACAAAAAATATGCTAGATTAGAATGGGTTAACAAAGATTCTAGCTCCAAAAATTAGTTACGGACAAACTATGATGGTTATTTATTTTAATACCCAAATATGACAGGAAGCTAAAACAAACCAAGTCAACTAACAAAATACATTAAAACTTGTATGTATAAACCATTAATTCAAAGCCGACATACATATAAAACGGCATAACGACGCCTTTGTATAACACGCTGACATTTACCCTCTCTATCTTAAGGGTTAGATGTCCTCTTCAAGCCCAACAGTAGTCGCAGCATTCCCGCATAGTTATAGTTGTATACACACCTTAAGAACTCCAACTTGAAAGTACTCCATGGTGGATGCCTCGGCTCAAGCTCCAAATAGAAGCTTCGCTCTAGAACAGCTTTTTCATGGCTAAACGTATCAAAAGAATACTTCCCATGATACCTACCGAACCCACTTTGCCCAACCCCTCCAAATGGTAAGTCGTCACACACAAACTGTGAATGTAACAAAGTGTATTTAGTTAGAACTTAGCATGTACACATATAACAGTTTTATAGCATACTAAAGTTATTTGCACCGTCAATTTAGAGGACTTAGTGCCAAAAACGTGCGTACTAAAGATGATTATTTAAGAAATGAAAAACAGAATATGATTATCTGAACATTGAAAGCTAAATAACGCGACAAAGTGATACGGAGCTGATCCAATAGTAGCTGACTCCTCCTTGGGCCAACTAGACAGGGTAAAATGACACAAAATAGGCCCAACATAAATGGGCATTGTTTGGGCTACGGGTGGAGTTATGCGGCCTTTAAGCAGTGGATAGATGGTGTCCACATGCCACAACATGAGGGAAAATGCCTTAGGAGGTTTGGCTTAGCTATCGCGCTCAAATTCATCATTTGTGTCTCCTATTTAAATCTTCCCTTTCTAGTGTAAAATATGTTAATAATTTATTGTCTTAATTTACGCATTTATTTATGTCTTAATTAACGGCATTTAATTGACCATGTCGATTTGGAAGATTTGATAAAAGTGCAAATTTAGATTTCCCTATAAAAGGCCCAATATGTGGCATGTACCTGAACCATGGTGTCATTGAAAGTCACACTCCCAGATGATGTTTCTGCCAAAATCCTTTTCTTGAAATTTTCGTGTTTGGTGAATGCATAAAGAGCAAGAGGCTTTGGCTTAGAGTTAATGAACTCAATGCTTTCTTCAATTTTATCCATCTGTTGTTGTAACAAGTACACACCTTAAACTTAAACCAACAAAAACATAAAAAATAATATTAAGAATTCTTACTTACAGTGATAACCGGAAGCAAAGGCCCAAATATCTCTTCATTCATGATCGCGGCATCTAGCGGAGGGTCTAACAAAATTGTGGGTTCAATGATCCTGCAAATCGACAATTATTAGATGCAATATTACCATATGCAAATCTAACCTCAAAAGGCAAAGGAAAGATTATTACAAACTTGTGTCATCGAAAGAACCACCATAAACTATGCAGTTTGCTACTGTGGGATCTTCAAGATAACTTCTCAATCTGTCGAAATGGCCCCTGTTGATGATTTTTGCGAGGTTTCTCAAGTTTTTCACATCATCCCCGTAAAATTCTTTAATGGTCTTCTTCAGTTGTTCAATCTAGAATGAGAAAACACGAACGCAACAAGAACTAACTGAAACTGAACCAAAATACTTATGTTTCTACAAAAGAAGTACTAGCAAGAGTATGATCACAAATATTTGATACCAGCGTGGACGCGAACTTTTGTTCAACAATCACATAATCAATTCCTATGCAGGCTTGTCCAGCACAAGCACCCCACTTTCCGCTAGCAACTCTTTTGGCAGCCACCTTGAATCACCATGTACAATAAACTTTCATATGTGTAGCAAGTTTGTATTTAAACTAGTTGGAAATGCAGAAAATGCCTAAACTTCAAATGAGCATAACTTGCGCTAGAAATGGATTTATGGGGCCCATAACCAACAGATAATGTGGCAAAGCCATAGGCGGTTTGGCCCAGCTGTCAAACCCAAATTTCTTCAACCAAAATCCCCCCCCCCCCCCCTAATTTTGTCAATCTTTAGTACTTTTGTCTTTTTAATCCAAAACTCGCAAAAATAGTTATTAAAATAAATTATGTGCCTATTTATGGTTCTAATTTCCAGTTGTTTAATCGATAATTTTGAAAATTTTACGAACATGCCAATCAGAAAATTCCTATAAAAGGGCACCTTTAGTAAATATTTGTCATTCAGCTTTTATCTAAAGGAGTTTGTATCTTTGGGGTAACTTTTGCTTCTGCTATACATCACATACACGAGCTCGGAGAGAGTAAAGGAGAACTAAAAGACCTTCAAATCTGAATTAGGGAGGCAATCAAAGATGACTGGACATTTTCCACCAAGCTCTAATGTGACAGGAGTTAAGTTCATTGCAGCTGCGCCCATGACAATCTTCCCAACCTTTGTACTCCCTGAAAATTTTGAGCGAACGAATTAGTAACACACCATTAATATAATGTGATCTGATTAAGAACATACCCGTAAAGAATATTTTGTCCCATTTATACTGTAAAAGTTGGTTGGATACATCAATCCCACCTTGTATAACCTTAATGGCCTTGGGGTCCAAGTAAGATGGCAATATATTGGCAAAAAAAGAGGCGCAATTCAGGGCTAACTCTGATGGCTTTAGTACCACTGTGTTACCCGCAGATATTGCTCCTATTAACGGGTCCAATATTAGAGCTGCAAAGAAAATGTTTGTGATTCTTTAGTCTTATAAAGATAGCAAGAAGATTATGGAAGGACTATAAAACTTAGCTTACAGATTGGGAAGTTCCAAGAACCGATTATGAGGACTAGGCCAAATGGCTCGGACAACACTTTTCTACTTGCTGGAAAGAAAACTAGAGGTAACCGACCCTGCCGGGAAATATTATTAGGAATAGATCTAGTAAAGTAATAAAGCAATTGACACGGTATATCATATACGTATGCCCATCATAACTAACTTCAACTCATGACACGTGATCCTTATGTAACAGAGCAGTGTTGTAAAAGTCGGATTCCAAGGCCGACTAGTCAGTCCTCGGACCCTACCTTGGAGACTTTTTCCAAGTCGGCCTGGATTAGTCGGAAGCGGTCAAAGTCGGTCAAAAGTCGGACTAGTCGGGCTAGGCGGTCAAAAGTCGGGCTAGTCGGGCTAGGAATTTCTAAAATTCGGTAAAAAGTCGGAAAAAAGTCGGCCTAGGCGGTCAAAAGTCGGGCTAGGCAGGCTAGAGTTCTCTAAAAGTTAGTTAAAAGGCATTCAAAAGTTGCTGAGTCAATTAGAGTACCATTTTGACGTAAATTATGCTTATTTTGACAAATATATAATGTCCAAAAAATAATTTTCATTATAATTACCATGTCCTAGTACTCTCCAAGTACTCCCCGAGTACTCCGACTACTCCCAACTCCCCAGTCGGCCGCCTAGGGTCCGTCTAATGACTTTTGCAACATTGTAACAGAGGATACAAATTAATAGAAACATGTAAGGTATATTGATTAATAGTGTAGAATATTAACTAATATGTTCTTGTAGAGAAAACAGAAAACAAAAAGAAAGTAGCAAACCTTCTTTGGGGACATCCATTGGTCAATGTAAGTCAATGCATGGTCAGCTGATTTCTTGACCACCCCAATCTGCAAAAATCAAAATGTTGATCATTCTAACTAAAGCATACGGTTGAACCTATCTTCAATTTCATCTACATAAGTGCTTATTTAAAAAAGTTCTTGTTAGTTGTTACATGACATCCCTAATGATTGTCTATTTTTGTCCTTTGACTTCATTATTAAAACAATCACTTGGTATTTTCTCCAATTAATATTGACGAAAGAGCCCCTTGTTTACATACTTATAACTTCGGTTTTGATTGCCTCGTTCTAAAACCAAAGCGCACAATAACAGAGCCAAACATGGGAAACGAGCTTGTTTGTGTGTTTGTTATTGATTTATGACCCAAATTTTATTATTTTGGGTCAAAAATTGCATGTTCATGTTTGTTAATAAGTGGTTCACAACAAATTTAAGCTAAAAAATTATGGACTAAATTCATTTTTTGGATCAAAATATCATGTTCAAATTTATTAATAAGTGGTTCATAAGAGTTTACGAAAATAATTACGGCCCGAATCCATTACTTTGGCTAAATTCTTCAGATCCTAATGTAAACCAATAAGCAAACTCATAAACCGAAAAGGCGAAATTTCGGTATTGATACGGTTTGAACCAAAAAGTGACCAAAGGTGACCCATACACACCAATAATTAGAATTGTGCCATTCTAGAAAATTGGTCTAGACCAATTGTAGCTGTGAGTCTCGAAATCAATAGTATTATTATAGATTAATATTGTTGGGTAGTAGGCATTGCCTTTAGGGCCAGAAGCGCGAAAAAAGGAGAGAAAGTTTGGGAACTTTGGTAAGGTTTGACTTGCGAATGAGGATGTTCTAGATGTTACTAACATCGGGAATATTGACTTAGAAACTTCAGTGGGAACTAGGAACCACCTGGACCTGGACTACAAAGACGTCAGATTCGTTCCAATAATGAAGAGGTTTTTTTATCTCGTTTGGGTAGTTGGATGATCAGTGCCTTGATCATGTTGAATTTGGCAATGGCCAGTGGAATGTAGTCAATGGAAACCGAGTTATTGCTCGTGACAAAACAGATGCTCATTATATGCGGTCAAGAAACCTCCAGAAGAGGTTAATCCATTTCTGGTGAAAGAGAAAGTTTGTTTCAAAGAATCTCATATGCAAAAGAAGGTCAAAATTGCAAATGATACACCTAAGAGCAAGTACATAAAAGTATAGTGAAACAAGTCAAAGGTTGAGGATTTCGCAATATTAGGGGCATGTGGATGGATCATTTTGTAGTTGCAGTTGCAGTTCCAAGTACACAATGGGTTAAAAGAACTAGCAAACTATAAAATATATGGACAGTGTAACTTCCTGGTGTGATTCTATTGACAAAAGAGTGGCGACGTGTTGCAGTGGAAGTAGGCACAGAAAGGGAAGAAAGGATCAATGCTGGTTGAAGTTGTGACTGATGAGTTGAAGCTCGATGCGGCTTCAACGGGCCTTTAAGAATAAAGTTAAAGAAGATAAGAAACCTTCAAGTGAGAGATTGTTGAGTTGTAGGCATCGCCTACTTTTGGGCCAATTAGGCAGAAACCCATGTTAGGAGAGAGGTTATTTTAAGCACGTTTTGTAAAACTTGGTGTAATAACAACTTGAAAAACCCGAATGCTTAATACGATAGGTATAAGAGTGGTACGGAAGATCTCAAGAGGCGGTTATGGCGGAGATATAAAGTTGAGGGACCAAGCTGAATAACTTGGCGTCTAAGTTATCTCAAGTCCCGGATCGATAAACTCTCGTTTATATTAATCAGAAAATATAACTTAAAAAACTGATTACAATCTCTCAAACCCTAACTCAGTTTAACTCTTGATGAACCCTAACTCGATTGCATCTGAATAAACCCTATCTCGGTTGCATCTCATGTGTGTCTCTCTATGAACCTAACTTGATTTCATCTCACATGTTCTTGATGAACCCTAACTCGGTTGCATCTTACACGGTTTATAATGTCTAACCATGATTTGGTTTATATAGACTAACCTAACTTGCTAGCCAAGACATTACCAAATACAATAAAAAACTAATTGCAACCCCATAAACCCATTACATCATTAATGAATCCCACATGCTCAATAGGTCCAACCCAGTCACCTACACGTGACGCCCTATTAAGATGGAAATTATGTCCAACAATCACCCCCTAATTTTTAACTTTAGATATGGGGTCCTTTATATCCAAACTCTTCTTTGACCTACGATCTTTACCTTCTCGGCTTTCGCAACCATATTGGTCCTCATCATCTTGGTCTTGACTTCTTGGAACTCTTCTTGATCCATAACTGTGTTCTTTTGGCTCTCCCGAACTCGACTGCCTCCATGACACTGACGTTGTTCCCAACCATTCTCTCGGCTGTGTGAACTCACTATCACTCCTTTGATTGCGATTATCATCTAATCGAGCAAACATCAATCTTCCTTGATCATCTTTTGTTCCCGAATCAAAAAATAAGCACATCTTAATCAAATCCTTGATCTAAGCGAACCTTCAATTGAACTCACTTGTCCAATCCAAATAATAATCAAAGTTTAATGGTTAAACCAAACATGTTAAACCAATAAAGAAAAATAAATCGAACCAATTTTTTTCTTTAAACACCTGGTCGATCACCACCAGGTATTGAAGAATAAAACTCTTGGACTTTTTTCTATTCTTTCAATACTTTCTTTTAAGTAGCCTACCTGCCACTTATTGGCCTTTTGTAACAAACCTTTTGTGATCACAAAACCAATCCCTCGTGACCTTGAAACTAATCGCAAAACCAAAAGAAAACAACAGAAAACCGATCGAAGACTTAGAAGAACCTGCTTGTTCTCCACGTTCACCACCGCCGAACAGAAAAGAACAACTTTGTTATCTTCCAATCACCTAATCTCAGCCCGTCACTGATCCTTTTATCGATTGCCGACCTGCCTCGATTATTCGATCATAGCCTGTTTGAACTTGATTGTAACTCCGATCACGACTTGACCAAACCCTCTGTATCAATTACGACTTTGATCGATGTCTTGAGATTCGGTCTCTTCCTTATCGATCATGACTTTGATCCACAAACTCCAATAGCGTAACCGATTTGATACCAATTCAAGTCCCAGATCGATAAACTCTCGTTTATATTAATCAGAAAATATAACTTAAAAAACTAACTGCAATCTCTCAAACCCTAACTCGGTTTGACTCTTAATGAACCCAAACTCGGTTGCATCTGGATGAACCTATCTCGGTTGCATCCATGTGTGTCTCTAGATAAACCCTAACTTGGTTGCATCTCACATGTTCTTGATGAACCCTAACTCGGTTGCATATCACATGTTCTATAATGTCTAACCATGACTTGGTTTATATAACCTAACTTTCTAGCTAAGACATTACCAAATATAATAAAAAACAAATTGTAATCCCATAAACCCATTACATCTTAATAAATCCCACGGGCCCAATATGTCCAACCCGGTCACCTACACGTGATGCGCCTATTAAGATGAAAATTACGTCCAAGATTATCTATTTATGAAAATTATTTCAATTAGAATTAGAAGTTGTTAGGTTTTTTTAATTCGGGTATATCTTGCTCTCTAAGTTTCATGTAGTCTATAAATAAGACATAGTTTATTTATTTCATGGTATTCCGTACTTGTTTATTACTAATAAATAATAAAAGAGTTGCATAAGGTTTATACAGTATATTGGGTTCGAGTTCTTGATTCATTTCATCGAATAAGTTTAGCACGTTTAACCTAGAATTTAGTCTCTATAAATATCACATGTACTTGTAATTCTATTATCGCTCAATAGAAAATAACCCTAGTTACTTGGCCGTCTTGGATAAGAGGGCAAGATGGTTGACGACCCCAGCCCAATCGCCCTGCTAGGCCCGAAATTTTTGTTTTTAAAAAACATATATCTTTATATGAAAAAGAATATGTATTTTTAATTACTCAACCTATTTAAGTCTATTCTTATAAACAAATTTATTTGCACAACACAAATCATAACCAAATAAGTCAATTTAAAATTTTAATTGTTTAAACCCAACAAAAAAACTCTTCTACTCAAGGCCCAAATTTTTTTCCGTCTTCGGCCCAAAATATTTTAACGATTCTCAGAGACGGCCATGCCTAGTTGCCACCCCGTTGATGTATGCTGGTTACTCCGAGCCACGTTAAATCATGTGTTCTTCACGTTTCTGCAACTTGTGGTTGTGTGTGCGTGCCTCTAAATTCCTAACAGTTATAATACTATATTTTCATGAGAATTACATGGACAATAACAAGAAAATCTACCACGGCACTATTGTCCTAGGTTAACCTAAGCGTTTACAAAATTAGAGAGAGAGAGAGTACTTCATCACGATAAGATTCGACAGGATGTTTGCCGAGTTCAGATTCAAGTAACCGGAAGAGGGTATCTTCGTTTTCCTGAATCAGTCGTAGAATTGCACGAAGCTGTGCTTTTCTCCAATCACCGCTTCTTGTTTTCCCGCTCTTAAACGTCAGCCGGAGCTCCTCCACACTCCGCCTCATCTCCGGATTGTCGATCATGGCTGCAACACCCAACAGCTAGATGTACTAAGTATTAAATGTGCTTGCTTTAAATAGGGAAGTAGTTTATGGATATGGATATATGGTAGATATTTATGTATGAAATAAATGCTGCAAGTTCTAAGCATGTACAATTTCAACGATCTCTTTTTAAACGTGGAAAATAATACATGCCCACGTTTACACGTGATATGGGGTCGCATTAGCATATCATATTTGTGTAGACAAAATCTAATACTTATTAGTCTTACCAGTCCGTTGTGAATTAACTAAAAATTGCTTAACATCTTGTCACGTCATTATTGTGTCATTATTGTGTAGACAATGGTGTTTAACTAATCAGCCTTTTTAACTATCACGTTGGCCATGGTTTTACTTATATTTAAATAAAAGAAAAAACTAAAAAGATGGGTGTGCATGTGTGTGTTTGTATGTGATGGGTGGGAAGATGCAGACCATACTCAACCAAAGTGTGAAAGGGCGTTAAGGGTCTAACGCCCTTTGATGATGATGGTGTTGTTGTTTGGCAGATGCATGATACACACACATATATAAGATAAATATTGCCGCTTGGTACCCAAAGCCTTTATTGGCCACCTAGCGACACGTGCCACCAGATCTAGTATTAAGTTTTTTTTTTAATATATAAATATTTTTTGGTTTAGTTTTGTTACCGTAACGAATGTAACCAAAACCGACTCAGTTTGTGTCGAGTCACCGCTGCATGCACGGTTTTAGCGATTGAATAAGCGTTGTTGTATGTAAATATGTTATTTATTTGTATTATAGGTTATACCAGTATTATGGCGTTTACTTATTTAATTTTTGGGTTTAGTCTCGGTATCGTAACGAAGCAAACTGATACCAACCGACTTCATGTCACTTCGATCATAACTTGTATTTGTTTTTTTAATATGTAATTATTTTATTATAAGCTATACGAGTGTCACTTTTGTTTCTGCATAGATGGATTAATTTTTTTCAATTTATTTTTAGTATCTTAACGAATTTAACTCATACCTACCGAATACACGTTAATACACTGTCACAACGCAATAGGTAGAACCTAGTTTTCATTAAAATGATTATGAGGTTGGGTTGGTTTCAATCTTGCATGGCGTTAATCGGTCGAGCAAGTTCTAAATGCCATAAATGTTGCTGCCATTGAGAATAATTTTAAAAAGACTCTGCTTGCTATTGACTAGTCCGTTTGTTAATGTTTATGGAAGGCTAGAAATGAATTGGTATGTAGCAATAGAAGATGGCCGCTTTAGATGATTCTAGAAGAAATAAAGTCTCGATATTTTAACTGGTCGTTCACCGATCAAAATGGTGCAGACTAGATTGGGAGCTGTGGATACTAGAGGTGCACAAATCGGTACCGGTTCGGTTATTAACCGGACCGGTTTTTTTCGTCCAGGAAAAAAACCGGTTCGGTTAATAACCGGACCGGTTAATAACCGGTTTTTGTGTATGAAAACCATAACCGGTCAAACCGGTTAGGACCGGTTTGGGAACCGGTTAGAACCGGTTAATAAACCGGTTTTTTTATTAACCGGTTTTTTAATAACCGGTCTAACCGGTTAACCGGTTTTTTTTTTTTTTTTTTTTTTAAATAACCATTATTTTTTCACAGTATAAACAAACCGGTAACTACAAGGCAAACCGGTAACTACAAGCATTAAATCGTTATCGCATATTCGTAACTCAAAAATACATAACTTTCATTTATAGCTTTTACATTAAAAATACAAACATTAAATCGTTATCGCATATTCGTAACTCAAAAATACAAACATTAAAGAATGCTTAGACACGATTACATTAACAACTTGCTGTTTCTTACTCATTATTTTCATCGCTACCCGATCCCGAGCTATTCCTTAGGTAATCGTCGTACGCGGCTTCTTCATCGGTCATTGGTTGAGTGTGTCCTTGATTGACCTCGTCTTCATACAAGCCCGCCTCATAGTCCATTTCCCCCTCGAGTGAGCGTTGATGTTGTGCCCTATCTAAAGAGTCCAAGTAATCCTTGTAGCAAATAGACATCTCTACAGCTGGTGGAGTGAGTCGAGTCCTCCTAATCGATATAACCCTGCCAGAAACAGAAAAAGCAGACTCCGAAGCTACCGTGGAAGCTTGGACCGTTAGTAAATCTTTGGCCATGGCGGCGAGGATCGGAAACTCATCCTCCTTACCTCTCCACCAAGCCAGCAAATCAAGACTTCTAAATTCATCTGGAGTCATGTGTTTCACAAAGTTGGTACCACCATACCTTCCAAGTTCACTGCTTGGGGTGTTTACCTTTTGACGTTTACCGGCGTCTTCCCAAATCATGTAGTACATCCCCATTTCAAGGTCGGTTTGGGATTGGGATTGGGCAACAGCTCTTAACGAGTCATGAATTTGGGAAGACGACCCGTATTTTGTAAGGTAAACATCATACATGTTAGACAAGGTGGTGTTGAAAGCATTCTTTAAAGTTTGGTTATAATAGGGGTTTTGATCGTCGTTTAACTCTAGCTCATCACAAATTTTTTCTATTAAAGCTTCAACACCACCAACATTTATGCAAGGGTTTAACGCAGCAGCACATGTCAAAACAGCGGGTAGTTGTTGAAAATATTTTCTAAATTTTTTTTTCATTTTTACACCCATATCAAAATAAGGTGCACCCCTACAATGAAGTTCACTCAACTTTGTGCACATGACAGCAATTTTTGGTAAAGCAATGGGGCTTGTTGGATAGTAAACCCCGGATAAACTAGTTGTGCAAGATTTAAAAATTTGAAGGACCTCCGTAACGATCTCATTCAATAACCAGTTTCTAGGATCGTACGGTGCACATTTACCCCTACTTGACATTATTTGATGAAACGCAATTAGTGATTCTTTTTGTTGGATGGCTTTCTCAAACATATCACAAGTCGAGTTCCATCTTGTTGGACAATCCCAATTGGGCCCCAACCATTGACAATTAGCTTCATCACAAAATTTTTTGTATCTTGAAAATGTTTTATTGTTGCTAAAAACATCTCGTAACATTCTTTTAAAATTGTTTCTTTGCGTTTCGATCACGTTTAACCCATCTTGCACGGCCAAGTTGATATTATGTGCAATGCATCGGCTATGAAAAAACGCTCCATCACAAATAGGTTTATACTTTAATTTTAAATGGCCAACCGCGGCCGTATTGTTGGACGCGTTATCAAACGAAATTGAAAAGATTTTATCTTCAATCTTGTATTGTCGAATGACTTTATCCAAGAGTTTAAAAATATTTCTACCCGTGTGCGGGTAATCAAACAATTGAAACGCAACGGTTCGTTTCATCATTTGCCACGACCCGGGGTCAACCCAATGAGCCGTCACACAAATGTATGAGTCGGGCGAACCATTAGGTACCGACCACACATCCGTTGTTAAGTTTACACCAGTTTGTAAGTTTGAAAAGTATGAAATTAGTTCGGATTTAGCGTTTTTCCAAGCTTTAAGACAATCTCTTCTAAGGGTCGAACGACTTACGTGTTGGTAGCGTGGTTGAACATACTTTTGCATCATCTCCGTGAATTGAGGGTTGTCGAAGTGGTTGAAAGGAAGTGTATTTTGAATCACAAAGTTTGAAAACTTTTGACGTACCGATTCAAGGTCGTACGTAAACACCGTTCCTTGATTCGTCATCTCCGGCTGCGAACTACTTCCCGATTCGTCCTTCAAGGCCTTGCAAAAGGGCCTTTGTACATGCGCTCTTAAAGTGGAGTTTGCATCTTTGCCATAAAACTTCAAACAATGTTTGCATCGAGCTTTTTGGGTACCGTTAGACATTTCGCATAGGTCGAAATGTTGCCAAACATCTTGGTTTCGTTTCGTGGGGATGACCCGAACGACCGTTTCTCCCGTGTTCGAGGCACCCATGTTGACGGATGAAGTAGCACTTTGGGAGGCCATGATAATCGACTACGAAATAAGAGCGTATGGAGTGGTAATGTGGTATAATTGAGCGTGAGATAACAAAATAATCGCGTATGTAATAAACGTTTAGAGCGTTTGGAGTTGTATAATCGAGTGTGATCTAACCAATACCCAACCTAAGCTATATATAGATGTTTGTGGGGGTAAAATGGGGAAAAAAAAAACGGTCAAAAATTATAAAAAACGGCTATATGGCCGTTACTCAACGGGAAAAAACCGGTTTTTAACCGGTTAACCGGTTTTTTTATAACGGTCAAAAACCGGTTTATAAAAAAACCGGTTAACCGGTTTTTTAAAAAACCGGTTATTAAAAAAACCGGTTTTTTAATAACCGGTTATTAAAAAAAACCGGTTTTTTTTATAACCGGTTATAAAACCGGTTTTGGCTCCAAATTGTGTAACCGATATATAAACCGCCGGTTTGTAAACCGGTCAAACCGGTTTACAAAAAACCGGTTTTCTTAAAATCCGGTTTCCGGTTTAAACCGGCAAACCGGTTCGAGGACCGGTTTTTTTGACCACCTCTAGTGGATACATAATCCTTTGGGGTGTTTTGTATTTGTATGGTCTTTTGTACTATCCAGCTTCTTGCTGCTTTGGTGATCATTCTCATCCAACCCATTATATTATGTGATGGGTGTTTTTATATTTTAGAGAGTGATTCAGGGTGTTGTGAGTGAAGAGTTTTTATATTTTAGAAAAAAATAGTGATTTTTCTGTATATTTGAAAAGTTACTGTTCATCCCCTATAATTTTTTAATATATTTTGAAAGTGGTTGTGAGTAAAGAAAAAAAAAGGTAATGATAAAAAATATAAAAAGTATTATTTAATTGAAATTGAGAGAGAAAATAAAGTGAGTTTTAATATAATGGTTTCGAGATATGGGGTAGGATGAGAATGCTCCGCATTACTTTGTTGCCCAAAAAAAAAGTTAAATATTCATTAATTGATATGTTGGTCCCCTATGCCACTCATAATCCCCTCATTATTAGCATAAAGAAAGTTCTCAAGGTACAATAATTTTGTTGAACTTCAAATTATAGGGGCATTAGATAATTTATTATTATAACAACAATAATAATGATGTTAATTATTCACCTTTTAGCATTTTGCTTTCATAAAATATTTTATTTTAGTTTTTCCACATTTTATTTTGTAGGGGTAAAAGACAATTTTTTGTAATGACTTTCATTAAAAAAACATAACCAGTAAGACGCTAGAGGCCAAAGAAACAACAATTAAAATAAAAAAATATACCAATCTTTTCATATAAGCGACTTAAAAGATGATCTATTAATCCATAGATAGCCCATTATATTTATCTTCTCTACCACTTCGCAAAACGAATACGATTGATTGGAGGAAAAGGTCTCGGTCATAGCCTTCCAAATGCACCAACTAGTTATCATGACAATCCCTTGCAAGATCTTTTTATTGTCAAGCAGAGACAAGTTGTTGATCAAATCACGAACTGAGAAAGCATATATAAAAGGAATTCGACACCAAGAGCTAGCTGCACTCCAAACCTCAAATGACACAAAGTAAGAAGATGACAGGAATTTTCAGAACCCGAATCACACAATCCACACGGGATCGTGCTCAATATGAACGGAGTGGGCCGCAAGACCCTCCTTAGTCGCCAATCTATCCCTCTCCACTTTCCATGCAAAAACATTTATTTTCTTTGGAACCCGGTTATTCCATTTCATAACGAGGGGAGCACTTGAGCCAACTCGTTAAACAACTCCAATTCATCGAGGCAACCGAAAACTTGCCTGACGAATCACCAAGCTAGATCCATTTTTCTTTGTTGTTCGATAAATCCACCTGCATAAGTAACCTGCCCAAATCACTAGCTTCGGTAGTAGACATGCAACACTCTTCGATTCCATTTCCAACTCCACGACCGATGGTTTGCATCAACACATTCGGAAACCGAACAGTGCTTCTTCCTTTCGATACAAAAAAGTTTGGGAAAAGCTTCTTTAAGGGGTTGAGACAACAGCCAGCTATCAAACCAGAATCGAATGTTTGATCAGATTTGGCAAATTCAAATTAGAATAAGCAAGAAGGATCTCTAAGTTTGTTATGGAGATCGAGATTCATGTGAACTGTTTGGCGTTAGGCAACATAGGCCAACTTTTATTCGACCCATGAATGGCGATATTATTTTCCCCAAAGTGCGGTTTGTTCAGTTTTAAACCGCCACCGCCACTTTGTAAGAAGGGCAATGTTCGTGTCTCTCTTAAAGCAGTTAACACAAGGTCGCTCGCCTCAGTTGGGGTCATAGTCATGCTCCAGCTGACCCAATAAATTTTGTTATTCTCCGAACTACCGCCCAAAAAATTTCCTTAGCTTCGCATCTATTTGCTCGATAATATTGACCGGGGCTTTTTAGAGAGAGAAAAGCTATGTTGGAGGGTCTCCATCGCCGAGTTTAGAAGGGTAAGACGACCCCGACAGACAATATGTACTATGGAAGACTTCTCTACCGAACATGTCCTGAATCGAATCCCAATCAGCAGTACGATTCGTATTTGCACCTACTAAGAGTCCCACATACTTGAAAGGCATCTATCCAGTAGAACAACCAATTAAATCTGCCATTTGAGTCAGGACTCAGAAGACTAGAAAAAGACCCTTACATGCATATTGTGGTTTCGTATGTATTTGAACGAAACATATTAGTGTGTTCCGACCCTTCCTAACACCACCAATTTAGTTACGAACTGCCATAGCTGCAGGATGTGTATTTGAAAAGGATATGGGGTTTCAACGACACAGTAGTCTAAATGAGTTTAAGACTATTTTAGAAAACATTTGACCACATTGTTAAATAGTCATTAACAGGCATGTAAACCTCTAAGACACATTTTTAAATTCATTAATAATAAAGACTATTAGACTATCATTTTCCGTCTTGTGTCATGGAAATTCTTGACTACGAATAAGTTGATAGTGTTGCACAACACCACTCGGATTATTGAACTTACAACTGTGATTTTAAAGGCCTCTCATATTCTTTCTCACCAGCATAGATATAATAACATGATAAATGCAAAACAATATGTGTTTAGATGAGTTATGAAATTGATTTTTAGTTGTCGCTGAACTTCACACACCCAATAGTTATACTACAGATCACATACGCAAGTATAACAATCGCTAACGAGTCTGATTCTTGCACATATTGAGCTATGTCAGCATAACATATGTTTTGTCGACAATACAACAAAGAAAGGTGATAAGCGAGACTTGAATCGCGCACGATATGATTCTTAGACAACATTTGATAGAATAAAGTGAAGTACCCGAGCCAAAGTGAATACACAACAATGATCTCGTGTAACTTCCACAATCTGTTTCTGATAAATGCCAATCACTATAATCAGTGTTATGATATCTGCATAGATCATAAGTAATAACAGTATTGTTATTGTTAATCCAAAAATCCTGTAATTATTGGATCAATTCACCCAAAACTACTGTGTAATTAGATGCAATACTTTAGGTCAAACATGAAGAACAAACTTGATTTGTATTCAACAGCCTAAAATTCAACATCAATTATTCTAAATGCATCATTCAAATCATTCCAATAATCATCTTCAATCACTTCATACGTCTACAACAGATATATATATATCAGATCAATTCATTTATATAAACATCAAATGAATCAAACAATTTCATCAAAATGTTTACGAAACCTTCGATCCGACTGTCGAATCGGATTCATCCTTACGAAGCTTGTTATATTCTTCAAGCTCTTCATAATACACGTCCCATACGCACCGAACACATCCGCTGCCGCAGCAATCTCCCGGCAACGGCTTCTCCGGCGGCGGAGGGATCTCCGACGGCTTCTTTGTATCCTTCACAACGCTGGAATCGTCACCGGATTTGATATCCTTCTTAGCATCCATAGCTCTATTGAGATCGAGAGAAGTTGTGTTTGTGAGAGATTGATTGAGAGTGGTGGTGATTCGTTGAAGGATCTGGAGTCTCATGGCCGATCGACCACCATGGTTTTTAACGCGGTGGAAGGGCGGCGATGTGTACACGGAGGATGCTTCCATGTACTTATAAAACAATTGGATGAGCCAGCCAATGGCATCCAGGCAAGAATGATGGGTGAATTTACTGAAGTTACCCTCTACTTATATTCTGTTTACAAAAGCTATCATACTTCATGTATCGTTTTCTTTTCTATAGCGACAATGGTTCATGTTCCGTTGCCGCTTTTCTGCGAGGTATCCATTACTCGTTAACTATCAGATTCACGAGTATGCCCATGGGTATCCGGTAGTGTTTCAAAAATCCCGACTAGGCGCCAAGTAATCCTTGATTAATCGCTACTCTCTACTTCACTGATCAATTTTGGGCTAATCGGCCAATGGTCAAATCCGATCAAAATCAAGATTAATCGGACTCAATCGGATTTTTATGATAAGGTTCTGGCCAAAATCGGCGGTTTCCAGTGAGATTCCGGCCAAAATCAGCAGTTTCCAACGAGATTCCAGCAAAAAATCAACGGTATCTAGCGAGATTTCAGCCAAAATGTGTTTGTGTGTGTATAAAATTGAAATTACATATAAAAATGTGTGCGCGTATATATAAAACTGAAAATTATACATTAGAATTCGATCAGATTAATCTCAATTAATCTCGATTAATTGCTAGTCCTCACCCCACCGCCCGATTAGCGCTTAGTGATTTTTACAGCACTAGTACCAGGTATACGCATTACAGCACTAGTCCGTAATTCTATCTTAGATTAATTGCTAGTCCTCACCCCACCGCCCGATTAGCGCTTAGTGATTTTTACAGCACTAGTACCAGGTATACGCATTACAGCACTAGTCCGTAATTCTATCTTAAACTCATCTAAAAGATTGTTTTGAAATATCAGTTACTCAACCCACTTTTAACTATTTTAATTTTCTTATAACTTCAAGTTTGTAACAACTTATGCATAGTATTTATATATATTTTTTTATATTATTATTTGATACTCGATAGTGAAATCGTGTTCGATACTCAGTCACCAATCCATCAACCGGGCGTGCTGTCAATTTGTATTCCCTGTGACAAAGTGCAATACAAGACAACGCTATAGTCACTTCTCCCTACCATCTTTGCTCTCTTAGCGAAGTTTCAAACAGGGCAAGATGTCTCTAAACGCCCTTTTCTATAGTGCCTCTAGCCACCATTCCAACACCAGTGGATCCGGTATTCCTCGTCAACGAGGACAAAAAATATGCTAGATTAGAATGGGTTAACAAAGATTCTAGCTCCAAAAATTAGTTACGGACAAACTATGATGGTTATTTATTTTAATACCCAAATATGACAGGAAGCTAAAACAAACCAAGTCAACTAACAAAATACATTAAAACTTGTATGTATAAACCATTAATTCAAAGCCGACATACATATAAAACGGCATAACGACGCCTTTGTATAACACGCTGACATTTACCCTCTCTATCTTAAGGGTTAGATGTCCTCTTCAAGCCCAACAGTAGTCGCAGCATTCCCGCATAGTTATAGTTGTATACACACCTTAAGAACTCCAACTTGAAAGTACTCCATGGTGGATGCCTCGGCTCAAGCTCCAAATAGAAGCTTCGCTCTAGAACAGCTTTTTCATGGCTAAACGTATCAAAAGAATACTTCCCATGATACCTACCGAACCCACTTTGCCCAACCCCTCCAAATGGTAAGTCGTCACACACAAACTGTGAATGTAACAAAGTGTACTTAGTTAGAACTTAGCATGTACACATATAACAGTTTTATAGCATACTAAAGTTATTTGCACCGTCAATTTAGAGGACTTAGTGCCAAAAACGTGCGTACTAAAGATGATTATTTAAGAAATGAAAAACAGAATATGATTATCTGAACATTGAAAGCTAAATAACGCGACAAAGTGATACGGAGCTGATCCAATAGTAGCTGACTCCTCCTTGGGCCAACTAGACAGGGTAAAATGACACAAAATAGGCCCAACATAAATGGGCATTGTTTGGGCTACGGGTGGAGTTATGCGGCCTTTAAGCAGTGGATAGATGGTGTCCACATGCCACAACATGAGGGAAAATGCCTTAGGAGGTTTGGCTTAGCTATCGCGCTCAAATTCATCATTTGTGTCTCCAATTTAAATCTTCCCTTTCTAGTGTAAAATATGTTAATAATTTATTGTCTTAATTTACGCATTTATTTATGTCTTAATTAACGGCATTTAATTGACCATGTCGATTTGGAAGATTTGATAAAAGTGCAAATTTAGATTTCCCTATAAAAGGCCCAATATGTGGCATGTACCTGAACCATGGTGTCATTGAAAGTCACACTCCCAGATGATGTTTCTGCCAAAATCCTTTTCTTGAAATTTTCGTGTTTGGTGAATGCATAAAGAGCAAGAGGCTTTGGCTTAGAGTTAATGAACTCAATGCTTTCTTCAATTTTATCCATCTGTTGTTGTAACAAGTACACACCTTAAACTTAAACCAACAAAAACATAAAAAATAATATTAAGAATTCTTACTTACAGTGATAACCGGAAGCAAAGGCCCAAATATCTCTTCATTCATGATCGCGGCATCTAGCGGAGGGTCTAACAAAATTGTGGGTTCAATGATCCTGCAAATCGACAATTATTAGATGCAATATTACCATATGCAAATCTAACCTCAAAAGGCAAAGGAAAGATTATTACAAACTTGTGTCATCGAAAGAACCACCATAAACTATGAAGTTTGCTACTGTGGGATCTTCAAGATAACTTTTCAATCTGTCGAAATGGCCCCTGTTGATGATTTTTGCGAGGTTTCTCAAGTTTTTCACATCATCCCCGTAAAATTCTTTAATGGTCTTCTTCAGTTGTTCAATCTAGAATGAGAAAACACGAACGCAACAAGAACTAACTGAAACTGAACCAAAATACTTATGTTTCTACAAAAGAAGTACTAGCAAGAGTATGATCACAAATATTTGATACCAGCGTGGACGCGAACTTTTGTTCAACAATCACATAATCAATTCCTATGCAGGCTTGTCCAGCACAAGCACCCCACTTTCCGCTAGCAACTCTTTTGGCAGCCACCTTGAATCACCATGTACAATAAACTTTCATATGTGTAGCAAGTTTGTATTTAAACTAGTTGGAAATGCAGAAAATGCCTAAACTTCAAATGAGCATAACTTGCGCTAGAAATGGATTTATGGGGCCCATAACCAACAGATAATGTGGCAAAGCCATAGGCGGTTTGGCCCAGCTGTCAAACCCAAATTTCTTCAACCAAAATCCCCCCCCCCTAATTTTGTCAATCTTTAGTACTTTCGTCTTTTTAATCCAAAACTCGCAAAAATAGTTATTAAAATAAATTATGCCCCTATTTATGGTTCTAATTTCCAGTTGTTTAATCGATAATTTTGAAAATTTTACGAACATGCCAATCAGAAAATTCCTATAAAAGGGCACCTTTAGTAAATATTTGTCATTCAGCTTTTATCTAAAGGAGTTTGTATCTTTGGGGTAACTTTTGCTTCTGCTATACATCACATACACGAGCTCGGAGAGAGTAAAGGAGAACTAAAAGACCTTCAAATCTGAGTTAGGGAGGCAATCAAAGATGACTGGACATTTTCCACCAAGCTCTAATGTGACAGGAGTTAAGTTCATTGCAGCTGCACCCATGATAATCTTCCCAACCTTTGTACTCCCTGAAAATTTTGAGCGAACGAATTAGTAACACACCATTAATATAATGTGATCTGATTAAGAACATACCCGTAAAGAATATTTTGTCCCATTTATACTGTAAAAGTTGGTTGGATACATCAATCCCACCTTGTATAACCTTAATGGCCTTGGGGTCCAAGTAAGATGGCAATATATTGGCAAAAAAAGAGGCGCAATTCAGGGCTAACTCTGATGGCTTTAGTACCACTGTGTTACCCGCAGATATTGCTCCTATTAACGGGTCCAATATTAGAGCTGCAAAGAAAATGTTTGTGATTCTTTAGTCTTATAAAGATAGCAAGAAGATTATGGAAGGACTATAAAACTTAGCTTACAGATTGGGAAGTTCCAAGAACCGATTATGAGGACTAGGCCAAATGGCTCGGACAACACTTTTCTACTTGCTGGAAAGAAAACTAGAGGTAACCGACCCTGCCGGGAAATATTATTAGTAATAGATCTAGTAAAGTAATAAAGCAATTGACACGGTATATCATATACGTATGCCCATCATAACTAACTTCAACTCATGACACGTGATCCTTATATAACAGAGCAGTGTTGTAAAAGTCGGATTCCAAGGCCGACTAGTCAGTCCTCGGACCCTACCTTGGAGACTTTTTCCAAGTCGGCCTGGATTAGTCGGAGGCGGTCAAAGTCGGTCAAAAGTCGGACTAGTCGGGCTAGGCGGTCAAAAGTCGGGCTAGTCGGGCTAGGAATTTCTAAAATTCGGTAAAAAGTCGGAAAAAAGTCGGCCTAGGCGGTCAAAAGTCGGGCTAGGCAGGCTAGAGTTCTCTAAAAGTCAGTTAAAAGGCATTCAAAAGTTGCTGAGTCAATTAGAGTACCATTTTGACGTAAATTATGCTTATTTTGACAAATATATAATGTCCAAAAAATAATTTTCATTATAATTACCATGTCCGAGTACTCTCCAAGTACTCCCCGAGTACTCCGACTACTCCCAACTCCCCAGTCGGCCGCCTAGGGTCCGTCTAATGACTTTTGCAACATTGTAACAGATGATACAAATTAATAGAAACATGTAAGGTATATTGATTAATAGTGTAGAATATTAACTAATATGTTCTTGTAGAGAAAACAGAAAACAAAAAGAAAGTAGCAAACCTTCTTTGGGGACATCCATTGGTCAATGTAAGTCAATGCATGGTCAGCTGATTTCTTGACCACCCCAATCTGCAAAAATCAAAATGTAGATCATTCTAACTAAAGCATACGGTTGAACCTATCTTCAATTTCATCTACATAAGTGCTTATTTAAAAAAGTTCTTGTTAGTTGTTACATGACATCCCTAATGATTGTCTATTTTTGTCCTTTGACTTCATTATTAAAACAATCACTTGGTATTTTCTCCAATTAATATTGACGAAAGAGCCCCTTGTTTACATACTTATAACTTCGGTTTTGATTGCCTCGTTCTAAAACCAAAGCGCACAATAACAGAGCCAAACATGGGAAACGAGCTTGTTTGTGTGTTTGTTATTGATTTATGACCCAAATTTTATTATTTTGGGTCAAAAATTGCATGTTCATGTTTGTTAATAAGTGGTTCACAACAAATTTAAGCTAAAAAATTATGGACTAAATTCATTTTTTGGATCAAAATATCATGTTCAAATTTATTAATAAGTGGTTCATAAGAGTTTACGAAAATAATTACGGCCCGAATCCATTACTTTGGCTAAATTCTTCAGATCCTAATGTAAACCAATAAGCAAACTCATAAACCGAAAAGGCGAAATTTCGGTATTGATACGGTTTGAACCAAAAAGTGACCAAAGGTGACCCATACACACCAATAATTAGAATTGTGCCATTCTAGAAAATTGGTCTAGACCAATTGTAGCTGTGAGTCTCGAAATCAATAGTATTATTATAGATTAATATTGTTGGGTAGTAGGCATTGCCTTTAGGGCCAGAAGCGCGAAAAAAGGAGAGAAAGTTTGGGAACTTTGGTAAGGTTTGACTTGCGAATGAGGATGTTCTAGATGTTACTAACATCGGGAATATTGACTTAGAAACTTCAGTGGGAACTAGGAACCACCTGGACCTGGACTACAAAGACGTCAGATTCGTTCCAATAATGAAGAGGTTTTTTTATCTCGTTTGGGTAGTTGGATGATCAGTGCCTTGATCATGTTGAATTTGGCAATGGCCAGTGGAATGTAGTCAATGGAAACCGAGTTATTGCTCGTGACAAAACAGATGCTCATTATATGCGGTCAAGAAACCTCCAGAAGAGGTTAATCCATTTCTGGTGAAAGAGAAAGTTTGTTTCAAAGAATCTCATATGCAAAAGAAGGTCAAAATTGCAAATGATACACCTAAGAGCAAGTACATAAAAGTATAGTGAAACAAGTCAAAGGTTGAGGATTTCGCAATATTAGGGGCATGTGGATGGATCATTTTGTAGTTGCAGTTGCAGTTCCAAGTACACAATGGGTTAAAAGAACTAGCAAACTATAAAATATATGGACAGTGTAACTTCCTGGTGTGATTCTATTGACAAAAGAGTGGCGACGTGTTGCAGTGGAAGTAGGCACAGAAAGGGAAGAAAGGATCAATGCTGGTTGAAGTTGTGACTGATGAGTTGAAGCTCGATGCGGCTTCAACGGGCCTTTAAGAATAAAGTTAAAGAAGATAAGAAACCTTCAAGTGAGAGATTGTTGAGTTGTAGGCATCGCCTACTTTTGGGCCAATTAGGCAGAAACCCATGTTAGGAGAGAGGTTATTTTAAGCACGTTTTGTAAAACTTGGTGTAATAACAACTTGAAAAACCCGAATGCTTAATACGAAAGGTATAAGAGTGGTACGGAAGATCTCAAGAGGCGGTTATGGCGGAGATATAAAGTTGAGGGACCAAGCTGAATAACTTGGCGTCTAAGTTATCTCAAGTCCCGGATCGATAAACTCTCGTTTATATTAATCAGAAAATATAACTTAAAAAACTGATTACAATCTCTCAAACCCTAACTCAGTTTAACTCTTGATGAACCCTAACTCGATTGCATCTGGATGAACCCTATCTCGGTTGCATCTCATGTGTGTCTCTCTATGAACCTAATTTGATTTCATCTCACATGTTCTTGATGAACCCTAACTCGGTTGCATCTTACACGGTTTATAATGTCTAACCATGATTTGGTTTATATAGACTAACCTAACTTGCTAGCCAAGACATTACCAAATACAATAAAAAACTAATTGCAACCCCATAAACCCATTACATCATTAATGAATCCCACATGCTCAATAGGTCCAACCCAGTCACCTACACGTGACGCCCTATTAAGATGGAAATTATGTCCAACAATCACCCCCTAATTTTTAACTTTAGATATGGGGTCCTTTATATCCAAACTCTTCTTTGACCTATGATCTTTACCTTCTCGGCTTTCGCAACCATATTGGTCCTCATCATCTTGGTCTTGACTTCTTGGAACTCTTCTTGATCCATAACTGTGTTCTTTCGGCTCTCCCGAACTCGACTGCCTCCATGACACTGACGTTGTTCCCAACCATTCTCTCGGCTGTGTGAACTCACACAATCACTCCTTTGATTGCAATTATCATCTAATCGAGCAAACATCAATCTTCCTTGATCATCTTTTGTTCCCGAATCAAAACATAAGCACATCTTAATCAAATCCTTGATCTAAGCGAACCTTCAATTGAACTCACTTGTCCAATCCAAATAATAATCAAAGTTTAATGGTTAAACCAAACATGTTAAACCAATAAAGAAAAATAAATCGAACCAATTTTTTTCTTTAAACACCTCGTCGATCACCACCAGGTATTGAAGAATAAAACTCTTGGACTTTTTTCTATTCTTTCAATACTTTCTTTTAAGTAGCCTACCTGCCACTTATTGGCCTTTTGTAACAAACCTTTTGTGATCACAAAACCAATCCCTCGTGACCTTGAAACTAATCGCAAAACCAAAAGAAAACAACAGAAAACCGATCGAAGACTTAGAAGAACCTGCTTGTTCTCCACGTTCACCACCGCCGAACAGAAAAGAACAACTTTGTTATCTTCCAATCACCTAATCTCAGCCCGTCACTGATCCTTTTATCGATTGCCGACCTGCCTCGATTATTTGATCATAGCCTGTTTGAACTTGATTGTAACTCCGATCACGACTTGACCAAACCCTCTGTATCAATTACGACTTTGATCGATGTCTTGAGATTCGGTCTCTTCCTTATCGATCATGACTTTGATCCACAAACTCCAATAGCGTAACCGATTTGATACCAATTCAAGTCCCAGATCGATAAACTCTCGTTTATATTAATCAGAAAATATAACTTAAAAAACTGACTGCAATCTCTCAAACCCTAACTCGGTTTGACTCTTAATGAACCCAAACTCGGTTGCATCTGGATGAACCTATCTCGGTTGCATCTCATGTGTGTCTCTAGATAAACCCTAACTTGGTTGCATCTCACATGTTCTTGATGAACCCTAACTCGGTTGCATATCACATGTTCTATAATGTCTAACCATGACTTGGTTTATATAACCTAACTTTCTAGCTAAGACATTACCAAATATAATAAAAAACAAATTGTAATCCCATAAACCCATTACATCTTAATAAATCCCACGGGCCCAATATGTCCAACCCGGTCACCTACACGTGATGCGCCTATTAAGATGAAAATTACGTCCAAGATTATCTATTTATGAAAATTATTTCAATTAGAATTAGAAGTTGTTAGGTTTTTTTAATTCGGGTATATCTTGCTCTCTAAGTTTCATGTAGTCTATAAATAAGACATAGTTTATTTATTTCATGGTATTCCGTTCTTGTTTATTACTAATAAATAATAAAAGAGTTGCATAAGGTTTATACAGTATATTGGGTTCGAGTTCTTGATTCATTTCATCGAATAAGTTTAGCACGTTTAACCTAGAATTTAGTCTCTATAAATATCACATGTACTTGTAATTCTATTATCGCTCAATAGAAAATAACCCTAGTTACTTGGCCGTCTTGGATAAGAGGGCAAGATGGTTGACGACCCCAGCCCAATCGCCCTGCTAGGCCCGAAATTTTTGTTTTTAAAAAACATATATCTTTATATGAAAAAGAATATGTATTTTTAATTACTCAACCTATTTAAGTCTATTCTTATAAACAAATTTATTTGCAAAACACAAATCATAACCAAATAAGTTAATTTAAAATTTTAATTGTTTAAACCCAACAAAAAAACTCTTCTACTCAAGGCCCAGATTTTTTTCCGTCTTCGGCCCAAAATATTTTAACGATTCTCAGAGACGGCCATGCCTAGTTGCCACCCCGTTGATGTATGCTGGTTACTCCGAGCCACGTTAAATCATGTGTTCTTCACGTTTCTGCAACTTGTGGTTGTGTGTGCGTGCCTCTAAATTCCTAACAGTTATAATACTATATTTTCATGAGAATTACATGGACAATAACAAGAAAATCTACCACGGCACTATTGTCCTAGGTTAACCTAAGCGTTTACAAAATTAGATAGAGAGAGAGAGTACTTCATCACGATAAGATTCGACAGGATGTTTGCCGAGTTCAGATTCAAGTAACCGGAAGAGGGTATCTTCGTTTTCCTGAATCAGTCGTAGAATTGCACAAAGCTGTGCTTTTCTCCAATCACCGCTTCTTGTTTTCCCGCTCTTAAACGTCAGCCGGAGCTCCTCCACACTCCGCCTCATCTCCGGATTGTCGATCATGGCTGCAACACCCAACAGCTAGATGTACTAAGTATTAAATGTGCTTGCTTTAAATAGGGAAGTAGTTTATGGATATGGATATATGGTAGATATTTATGTATGAAATAAATGCTGCAAGTTCTAAGCATGTACAATTTCAACGATCTCTTTTTAAACGTGGAAAATAATACATGCCCACGTTTACACGTGATATGGGGTCGCATTAGCATATCATATTTGTGTAGACAAAATCTAATACTTATTAGTCTTACCAGTCCGTTGTGAATTAACTAAAAATTGCTTAACATCTTGTCACGTCATTATTGTGTAGACAATGGTGTTTAACTAATCAGCCTTTTTAACTATCACGTTGGCCATGGTTTTACTTATATTTAAATAAAAGAAAAAACTAAAAAGATGCGTGTGCATGTGTGTGTTTGTATGTGATGGGTGGAAAGATGCAGACCATACTCAACCAAAGTGTGAAAGGGTGTTAAGGGTCTAACGCCCTTTGATGATGATGGTGTTGTTGCTTGGCAGATGCATGATACACACACATATATAAGATAAATATTGCCGCTTGGTACCCAAAGCCTTTATTGGCCACCTAGCGACACGTGCCACCAGATCTAGTATTAAGGTTTTTTTTTAATATATAAATATTTTTTGGTTTAGTTTTGTTACCGTAACGAATGTAACCAAAACCGACTCAGTTTGTGTCGAGTCACCGCTGCATGCACGGTTTTAGCGATTGAATAAGCGTTGTTGCATGTAAATATGTTATTATTTGTATTATAGGTTATACCAGTATTATGGCGTTTACTTATTTAATTTTTGGGTTTAGTCTCGGTATCGTAACGAAGCAAACTGATACCAACCGACTTCATGTCACTTCGATCATAACTTGTATTTGTTTTTTTAATATATAATTTTTTTATTATAAGCTATACGAGTGTCACTTTTGTTTCTGCATAGATGGATTAATTTTTTTCAATTTATTTTTAGTATCTTAACGAATTTAACACATACCCACCGAATACACGTTAATACACTGTCACAACGCAATAGGTAGAACCTAGTTTTCATTAAAATGATTATGAGGTGGCAAGGGCACTACCCTCACAACGTGTACCATTACAGGTAGAAAAATAAGTATTTACTTTTGTTCTCAACTGATGAAATAAGCATTTACTTTGAAGTGATATTAGATTTTAATAATTCAAACTTTGTCTTATTGGTTGGTGCTAAGCCAAACTTTGAAAGCGTACCACAGCAATCCCAAGTTTTAATTTATTGGCCGTCAATGAACTTTTCACTAACAGGGTTAGATTCCGTTAGTGTTTGATGATGTGGATGATGACATGTACGATATGATGTGGCAAAAAAGTGGCATGGAATACTTATGTGGTAAAAATTATTTTTAAATTAAAATCAAAATTTTCTAACAAAAATAACGAACCGAACCACTTTTTTTAACAAAAATAAACGAGCAGAACTACTTTTTATTAACAAAAATAAACGTACCAAACCAATTTTTGGTAACAAAAATCAAAGAATTGAGTACTTTTTTTAACAAAAATAAATGAATTGAACCACTTCTTATAACAAAACTAAACGAACCAAACCACTTTATTTATTTATTTTTTACAAAAATCAACGAACCGAGCCACTTTTTTTTTTACAAAAATCAATGACCCGAACTACTTTTCTAAGAAAAATAAACTCAGGTCGAGAGAGTTCGGGTCAAAACACGTTTTGTGTCGGAAGTGGTACATGTCAGAACGGTGGTGGTGGTTCGGTTCATTTATTTTTATTAAAAAAAGTTGTTCGGTTCGTTTATTTTTGTTAAAAAGTAGTTCAGTTCTTTATTTTTGTTAAAAAAAGTAATTCGGTTCGTTTATTTAAAAAAAAGTGATTTGGTTCATTTATTTTTGTTAAAAAAAGTGGTTCGATTCATTTATTTTTGTTAGAAAAGTAGTTCGGTTAGTGTATTTTTGTTAAAAAAAAAGTGGTTCGGTTCGTTTATTTTATTAAAAAAGTAGTTCGTTTCGTTTACTTTTGTTAAAAAAAACTAGTTCGTTTCGTTTATTTTGGTTAGAAAATTTAACTTTAATTTAAAAATATTTTTTTACCACAAAAGCATTTATCGCACACGTTATCATCCACATAATCAAAAACTAAAGGGATCTAACCTCGTTAGCGAAAAGCTCGTTGGTGATCAATAAGTCAATACTTGGGATTGTTGTGGTACATTTTAAAGGTTTGGCTTAGCGTCGACATAGAAGACAAAGTTTGTATTCTTAAAATCCAATGTCCATACTTTTAAAAAAAAATTGAGTGTCTAGAATTCTTCCGGCTAAAGGTATTAATAATTCGGGCTTTGAAACCAACTAAAAGTGTTAATGATTGAGTTTCTAGAATTCTTCTGGCTAAAGAGCTTCGTACAGCTGGGCTGGGCCAATCGGCTATGGTCTTTTGCTATTGAGTCATTCTGTAAGGAGTACATATGCAATACTCTGTTTGTTGGCCATTCAAAAAAAAAACCGACTAAATTAAAGACCGAGCTAACATAATTATAAAGTTGGTTTTCGGTTTGGTTTTAAAATTTAAGATCACTTGGGAGATTGCCCTAGGCAGTGCCCACAAGGGCGGCCTTGAATTTTCGTCCAATTGAAAATGTTTTTGGATATTGTGAATCATAACTATTTGACCGTGATCATTAGTATGGTTGCCCGTTGTTAATGGAGAGTATTGTTTTCATACCATGACCAGACATTAACCTGGACGTTTTACTAGGCTATAGTCGAACTGGATCAAAAATATCGGACCGATCATTGACCTAGATGATGTTATAAATAACATATATATATATATATATATATATATATATATATATATATATATATATATATATATATATATATATATATATATATATAAGATAAAACGTTTTTTCAAGTAATGGACCTCAAAATTGGAGTATTATTTCGTGAGCCCACATAGTGCTGTTTTAATTAATAGTCCAGAATTAAAAGAAAAACTTAGCTCGAGTTTAGCCCAAAAAAAACTGAGGTTTCCGTCAACATTGGAGCATTTTCCAACAAAACTTCTACCTTTAGCTTCCGTCAAAGCCATTAGAAGTTTTCTTGGTCATGTAGGTTTCTACCGTCAGTTTATAAAAGATTTTTCAAAAATCACACAACCAATGAACCAACTCCTCGAAAAAGATGCGCAGTTTGTTTTCTCTGATGAATGCTTAAAAGCATTGATCTTTTGAAAGAAAAGCTTGTTAATCCTCCAATCATGATGGCTCCCAATTGGACACTACCATTCGGAATCATGTGTGATGCAAGTGATTTCGCGGTAGGAGGCGTTCTTGGTCAAGAAAAGATAAGCATTTTCATCCAATATACTACGCTAGCAAGACTTTTGATGATGCGTGATGTGTGGATGAAATAATGTGTGTTAAGTAAGTTATATCGTGTGTTTTATGTGTTTATATGCCTTGGACACGATTACTTTGAGTGGTTTTATGTTTACAGGTGAGCGGAGCTTAAAGGAGCTAAATTGGAGCATATGAGATGGAGTGTAAATGAAGATTTTATTGCATTGAATGATAGAGAATTGAAGACGAAGACGTGGCCGAAAACAGTGCGTAAACCGGAGCTATAACGAAGAAGTTACGGGCAAAACAGTGTGAGGGGGCAGTCACCGTAAGGCAGTGTGTGATGACCGTAGGCTACGGTCCCACAGTAGCTTACGGTGGGGAGACGGTAGGCTATGGTCTTCTGGGCGGAAAAACGCGATTTTAAGGTTTTATCTTCCATATTTAAACCCGGTTCAACCCTAGGCCGCCTATCCTTCAAACTATTGTGTCTAGTAATCATTTATCTATTCTAATAAACGAATCATGTCTATGTGATTTCCCAATTGTTATATATTATCGTAAATCAGTTCATTGCATTACCTGAACCTGAAGTGTGTCACTGCTTTCTCTAACTGTTTTACAAACAAATCAATATTCAAATTGCTTGACATCGTTTGTCCACCTTAGCAAAAGTAATTAAAAATCATCAAACTTGATTAGCACTTTCCACTGATTCCCTGTGGATTTGACACCTTACTTGCCCTTGCTAGTGAAGGTATTTTACAAATGTTTTTTATTGACCTTTCGACATCGATCAAAATGGCGCCGTTGCCGGGGAATCAACGCGCAAAGTGCTAGTTTAGTGTTTTGTTTTTTTTAGTTTGTTTTTAGTTTATTTGTTTGATTTTACGCTTGGTATCTTTGTGTTTCATGTGTGTAGGTAACTCACAATGACAGGGAGTTGGGTTTATAACCCACATGAGGGATATGAGTTCGTGGAAGATGCAGATCCGTACCATCCAATCCCGTACTATGAGCCACCTTCATATAACCCTCAAAGCTACTATGAGTCAAGTGAATATGATAGTGATGGACCTGAGACGCCAACTTTTGTAGGTTACCGAGAGGAGGAAGCCTACTATTATGATGAGTACCCCCAACCGATATACGAAGAAGTCCCTCAATATTATAATCATGGTGGTACTTATCAAAGGAATTATCAGCAAGATCAAGAAGATTCCTCGGGTAACAAGGAAGAGTCTATGAAAGATGTTATGGATTTTCTGAAGGAGATGAAGAGAGATCAAGAAGCTAAGAATAAGGCAATAAATCAAAGGTTAGAGCTTCAAGAAACGTCTAATGCGGCCCAAGATAAACTGATGAGTCAACTATTAGAAGAAGTTGCCCAAATTAAACGAGAACGAGAGAAGTTGGCTAGTGGTGTCATGGGGGATGATGAAGTGATAGATGAGGTTTAGGTACTTTTAGAGCACGAAGTGGAGGGACAGGTTGTGGAGATTAATACCACACCAACTCCGTTAATTACCGATGAGCCAATGAATGTTACGGTTGTAGTTGAAGAATATGACATTGAGGGACAAAGTTCAGATCTTTTAGGGCATGAATTTGAAAGTTTATACCATGTTGAAGACATAGAAACCTTTGAAGAGGATCTAGAGTTGTTGGAGCATAGATTTGAATGTCTAGACCCAACCGAAGAGATAGTTTCATATTATCCGGATCATCCTCCATTACCCGTTATTCATATTGATAAAGTCAAGGATGATGATTTGAATTCAAATATAAAGAACGTGAAGATGAAGATTATTTGGGCTCATATGGGTTATACTGACGTGTCGACCACAAGGAAGAAGGTATGGACGCAACACCTCAATTACCGAGCATACTTCGGGAACTCGGTGGGAAAATGCTTAGTTCGCCCCCGATCAACATTTGGCGCTTCGAAGATTAGAAAGAGGTTGAGGGCTAGATGTGTTAACTATAAGGCGTATGTGGGAAATTCAAGGGGAAAATGTGCATTCACACCAGCCCATATTTGTTCATTGGACATGCTGAAATTGACAGGGGAAGCAGAGCCAATGCATGCTAATTGCCGAGCTTACTTGGGAAATTTGGTAGGTAAATGCTCCATTAGACCACCATAATCGTCAAATGAGGTAACGGTCTGGCTGAATACCTTAACAAAAACTTAGCGTTGATCGGGAGGCAATCCGACCTTTTTATTTTATTTTATTTTTCTTTAATTTTGTTTTTCTTTTTGCGTGTTACTTTTTGCTTGTGTTTTGCAGTCATAATAAACCCTAAGTGTGGGGAAGTTCATGGTGGTCTAGTCAAGATTCGACGGAGCATATAGTGTAACATCAAAGTTCAAGGAGTTCGGGTCAAGTTTGCAACAGTACGTATCAGCAGGACTCGTTTGACAAGAGAGATGCAAATCAGGTGCATGTGTCTCTTTCTTTTACTTTGGTTGTTAAAATGTTTAAGTTCCCATGTGTCACACTCGAATTTTAAATGAATAATTACATTGGGGACAATGTAATGTTTAAGTGTGGGGATGCGGGTAATGCTAAGAATGTCCCGAAAATTTTATACTTATACATAATGAAAAATGATAGAAAAACTGGAGCTGCTAAAAAAATAATAATAAAAAAATAAATTAAATAAAAAAATATATAAATAAATAAAATAAACAAATAAATAAAATAAAATAAAATAAAATAAAATAATAAATAATAATAAATAATAATAATAATAATAGAACAATAACACACTTAATTTGGGATGTGTCGGTAGGCTCAGCCTTTAAGAATGAAAGAACGATTTGGTTGTTGACTTAATTAAACTCTTAATTGCTTGATTTTTAGTGGGAAACATCATCTGGTTTTGTTTGTTTAGCTAAGCCTGTGTAAGGACTGGGATGAAAGGTCGTGCCATACTCAAGCCTTTTGTTATATTTGATCACCAAAAAAAATTTAAAATATAAATAGACTATTGAATGATGCTTGGATAGGCTTAACGCTAGAGTATGCTAGATGGCTTATGATATAAACATCACGAAAATGCTTCTAGTTTAAGTGGTTAACACTTCATAGGTGTATGGTTTTATAAACTTAAATCTTGTATTGATGGGATGCTCTAGGGTTCGGACACCAGGGGTGTTTATGCGGTACATTATCTGTGTATTCACATCTCCTAAGTGGATTTGTGAATATTAAAAGAGCTCAAAGAGCAAACCCGCAGTTTATCTGCCAACTATAAGTCATTAAACATGATCATTACGTGCTTTTAAAGTACAATTACACTACTGACTTGATCATCCACGCTGTTAGTCATGTGCCCGTGCTCGCGTCTCATTACCATTAAGAAACGGACCACACGGGACACGTCACATGTAAGCCCTACAGATGAATTCGTGCATACTCACCCATGGAGATGGACTTTGGGATGTTGCTTGATAACGGAGGTATACCATGTAGTGGGGGCTATTTGCTAGTTAGTAACAAAATTGCACCTTAATCGTATCTAATGGCCATTCTGGTAGACTTTGATGCTTAAGTTTAGGTTTGGGTCGATAAGATATCCATGATTGTTTTAGTTATTACATATGGGCTTAAAATGGTACACATGGTTGTGCATAATATTAATCATCTAACTCTAAGGTTTAAGTCAAGTTGGGGTGGTCTAGCTCGGTAAAACCATAATGAAGCATGGTAAGGCGGCTTCAGGGCTTTGGTGTGTGGGTTCCATTTAATCATATAAACTAATGAAATTGTCACGCCTTATTTGTCCCGGTAAGTATTAGGGCATGGGTTTAAGTGGATAGCAATATCGGCAATCGCGGTTTTTGTGTTATTTGTTAATAATAAAAATAAGTTGGTTATTTAGTAAAAACAGTTTCCAGTTCTGATTTCATTGTACATCTTTTTCGGGACGAAAAAGGACAAGTGTGGGAATGTGATGTGTGGATGAAATAATGTGTGTTAAGTAAGTTATATCGTGTGTTTTATGTGTTTATATGCCTTGGACACGATTACTTTGAGTGATTTTACGTTTACAGGTGAGCGGAGCTTAAAGAAGCTTAAAGGAGCTAAATTGGAGCATATGAGATGGAGTATAAATGAAGATTTTATTGCATTGAATGATAGAGAATTTGAAGACGAAGACGTGGCCGAAAACGGTGCGTAAAACGGAGCTATAACGAAGAAGTTACGGGCAAAACAGTGTGAGGGGGCAGTCACCGTAAGGCAGTGTGTGATGACCGTAGGCTACGGTCCCACCGTAGCTTACGGTGTGGAGACCGTAGGCTACGGTCTTCTAGGCGGAAAAACACGATTTTAAGGTTTTATCTTCCATATTTAAGCCCGGTTCAACCCTAGGCCGCCTATCCTTCATACCCTAGCCCCCTTGGACGATTTTGGGCCCATTATTCACCATTCTAACACCTCTCAATCACCATAATCATCCATGATTTCATCCTTCCAATCCATAATCGAGCTAATCTTGATGAATAGGCAAGGCTAAACCACTCGTGACCACTTAACGTGTAGGGTTTGCATATGAGCTGATTATTTTATGAACATTACATGTGTTGGGATTTAGTTTTGATTAATCTTTTGGTTGATTGAATATATTTGTTTATTGGAACCGATTAACAGATATTTTTATAGGACTTTGGTTTATCATCAATTATTTTGTTTGTGTTCATCAACATTTAGGATTAAGTTCTTATCGTCATTGAACCATTTTCCATTAATCATTGATAGATGCTTAGTTTTGTATTAATGAAGTGATAATTAGGCAGACCGTGTTCAGCTGTGTCAATTCTACGGATTAAGTTCTCTGAATAACATAACCAAACTATTGTGTCTAGTAATCATTTATCTATTCTAATAAACGAATCATGTCTATGTGATTTCCCAATTGTTATAAATTATCGTAAATCAGTTCATTGCATTACCTGAACCTGAAGTGTGTCACTGCTTTCTCTAACTGTTTTACAAACAAATCAATATTCAAACCGCTTGACATCGTTTGTCCAACATAGTATAATTAATTAAAAAGCATTAAACTTGATTAGCACTTTCCACTTATTCCCTGTGGATTCGACACCTTACTTTCCCTAGCTAGTAAGGTAATTTATAAATGTTTTTGATTGACCTTTCGACATCGATCAATGCGTAGGGAAATTACACAGCCACCGAGAAAAAATTGCTTGCTACAGTCTTTGCTTTCGACAAATTCAAATCGTATTTTGTTCTCTCAAAAACCATCGTTACACTGATCATGCAGCCATTCGTTACCTATTCAACAAACAAGGTGCAAAACCTCTACTTATTCGGTGGATCTTGCTACCTCAAGAGTTTGGCATTGAGATCCAAGACAAAAGGGGTGCAGAAAATGTCGCTGCCGATCATCTTTCACATTTAGAGTGCTTAGCTTCACAAGAACCAATGGGGTCCCAAATAAACGAAAATTTTCCGCATGAAATTCTTATGCA